>NC_052155.1:101998602-102186526 GCF_902713615.1 Scyliorhinus canicula | reverse complement strand
CCCCCCCCAAATGCCGGAACCCCCCCCCCCCCCCGATGCCGCAACTCCCCCCCCCCCAAACGCCGGGTCAGTCTCTCTCCTCCTCCTCCTCCAAAAAGCGCCGGGTCTCACCACTTCCGCAGCTGGTGAAACTGACGCGTATCGCGTCAGTCAGCTGCTGGCCCCTCCGGGAACGGAGAATAGCCGCCTAAAAGAAGGCCCCGACGCCGGAGTCATCTACTCCAATTTTGCTCGCCGGAAATCGGCGTTACGACGGTCTGCAGAGAATTTCGCCCCTGATCTGAAAGCAGTGTTAGTTTTCACATTAAATATTGGAAAGACTGAAGGCATTGTATGTTGGTTCCTGCTACAAACTTTGTTCCCTAGCTAGCAGTTCCATCCCTCTCCCCGGCAACAGTCTGAGATTAAACTCATCTGTTTGCAATCTTAGTTTCATATTTAACTCCCAGCCTCATAGTTGCACCATCACTAAGATCACCTATTTCAACCTCTGTAACATGGCCCAATGTTGCTTCTGTCTCTGCTCATCTGCTACTGAAAACTTCATTCATGCCTTCATTACCTTTAGATTTGACTATTCCAAAGGACCCCTGGTCAGTCTCCCACATTGTACTCGACATGAACTTGAGGTCATCCAAAACTCTGCAGTCAATGTTTAAACTCGCACCAAGTCCCTATTATGCCTGTATTTGCTGACCTACACTAGTTCCCCGTCAAGCAAGCTCTTGATTTTAAAATTCTCATCTTGATTTTCAAATTCTTCCATGGCCTCAGTCCTCCCTATCTTTGTAATCTCCTCCAGAACACCCTGTGTGAAACCTGGACTTGTCTAATTCTGGTCTCTTGACATCCATATTTTAATCGGTCCACCATTGGTGGCCTTCAGTTGCCTGGGACATAAGCTGTGGAATTCCCTCCTTCAGCTCTCTGCTTCTCTACCTCACTCTCCTCATCTAAGACACTCTTTAAAATCTACCTCCCTGACCAACCTTTGGTGATCTTCCTTAATATCTCCTCATGTGATTTGGTATGACATTTTTCCTCAGAATGAACCTGTGAAACGCCTTGGCACATTTTTTTACGTTAAAGACGCCAACTAAATGTAAGTTCTGATACATGTAAAAAAAGTGGAAAGCTACATTATTGTTCTGTAAAGTCACCATAGTCCAAGATGACCATAGTCTGCTTTTCCTTTGAGAGCTGTGTTTGAAACAAACCTGTTGGACTTTATCCTGGTGTTGTAAGACTTCTTACTGTGCTCACCCCAGTCCAACGCCGGCATCTCCACATCATGACTTTCCTTTGAGAGGGAGAGCTGACTAATGGTGATTTAACCTGAGGATCACCACACCTCAGGGGAGGGGCAAGGTTGAGAAGGTGGGGCCTTCATGAATAACCTCAGCCGGTACTGATTTGCTGAGTGCTAAACCTTCCATTGACCAGAATTTCAAAATGGCAGTAATAGCCATTGGGAGTTATTTACATTGTTGTTGAGCCTGTTTCCATCTAGGGATGGTGTTTTGCTGTTTCTCCAAAAACAGTAGAGGTGCCTCATTTCTAGCTGATAGCAGCATACAAAGTAAGCACAAAATTATACACTGCAGAAAATCAAGTTAGTCAGTAAAGCTGCATAGGAGGATGACTTTTCAGAGTTATATTTCAAATTTCGGTATGTGCTCGTGACTACAAATATCAGAGATTTCTAAAATGCTGATGATAGATCACAAAGCTCCTGGATACGTTTCCATGACGTGAATCTGTCTAATGCCATTTCCTTGCTATTTTTGAAGGCACCATGTTACAGAAAAATAACTAATTGGAGTTCCTGCCCAGCTTTTGCTCAGCAGTCGGGAAACAAAATAGTTCCCTTTACCATCTCAACTTTGTCTGCATATATTCTGGAGGTGTAACCGCATGACATGTCCTCCTGCTGCCAACCTTTCCACCTCCACAATTCTGCCTTTGATCAATCTGTCCATCCTCATGACTGTGGGCTAAATTCTCCGCCGCCCGTCGCCAGTAGTGGAATACCAAATGCGGAGGAGAATTGGGCGTCCGGGAAACATCTGGATTGGTGCCCATCACAATGCTGCCCCCGCTGGATGTGTAAGTCGAAGTGCTGAAACCACAACATTTACAACCGTCAACCACATCAAAAAGTTAAGTGCATTCCAATCAGCCGCTTTCATGCTTGAGTAATTTTGAAGTGTTGAGCTGGAAATTGACAGCACTTAACTCTCTCTGATGTGGTTGATGTTTGTAAACATTGTGGTTTCAGCACTTAGACTTACTCATCTACGAAGAAGATAAATGAAACAAGGCTAACAACTGGTTTGTGGAAGCTGTCAATCACAGCCCACGATCAGAAATGAATGAATGGCTTGTAGCTAATGGATCTGAGGGGTTTAAACACAGGTCACAGCTGTTCCCATTCCAGGAATGAACAATTGGAGCTTCCAGGTAAGCTTTATATCTGTAATTTTTTTATCACCCCTCTCTCGGCTACTCTTTAGCTTCCAGAAAGGGGTCTCTTTTCTGCGGCTCCCTCGAGTTAGGTGGCCCCTTGGGAGATCCCTCTAATTACGGGGTCCCTGTGGGAGGTCGCCCTATTTAGGGGGTCCGGGGAGGGGGGGGCTGGGCATGCCGGATCACTCCCGAATTGGGGTAAGGGGGGGCACCAGAAAATCCATGGGTGGGAGTCTGCTTTGTGATGTTTGGAAGAGTACGGTGATGGAGAGATGATTTATGGTGTGGGTGGGTGGAGGGTGGCCGGCATTGGGGCTTCACTATTGGGTTGCCTGCTAAAAATGGCGGGCTTCCCTCGGGAATCCCTCGTATTCCTCGCCATGCATAAATTTACATGGTGAGGGAAACTAAATTGCTCTGTGATTCGAGCTCCCACTGGGAGTAATTCACAGGCAATTCAGCTTTAGCGGGAGAACACAGGACGGGATTCTCCATTCCCCGACACTGATTTCGTTATCAGTGATCGGGTGGAGAATCCCTTTTTACGATTAAATCGGAGGCGGCGCCTGTTTTTGCAGGCTCCGCCCCCTCCAAAATTGCATCATCGAGAAGCTTGCCGCATGCCGTTGGGACGGCTTCAGGACATCACCTCAAGGCCCTCCTCCAATGCTCCGGCCCCTACGGGCCGCGTTCCCGACCGCGCGGTTGACTCATGGTCTCAGCGGTTGGGAACCCGGCGTTGGCGGCTGTGGAATGTGTCCAGGGCCGCCATAGTTGGGCGGGAACCATGCTGTTGGCCAGGGGGCTTCGGCGAGGGCTGGGGGGACTGGTGGGGAGTGGCCAGAGGGTGTCCACAGGTGCGCTATCTGGCAAGTTGGGTCCGCACACGGTCGGCGCCATGCTGTACGGCACGACCGCTGCAGGTTGTCACCATGCACATGGGCGGTTATGGATCCGGCAATTCTCCGGCTGTTTTTGTTGAAGAGGCCAGGTGCTCTACGTGGCGCGGCTGCTAGCCCTTCACCGGTTGGAGGATCGATGCTGGGGCTGCGCCGATTTTTTTTGACGTAAAACACCACGGATCCTCTGGACATAGCCTGGAAATTGGTGAATCCAGCCCACAGTCTCCCGAATGGAGAAGTTCACCCGTGTCCCCACCCCCACCACTATTGCAATTAGAAAGTGAAAATACGGTGGCACAGTGGTTAGCACTGCAGCCTCATGACGCTGAGGTTCCAGGTTTGATCCTGGCTCTGGGTCACTGTCCGTGTGGAGTTTCCACGTTCTCCCCGTGTTTGAGTGGGTTTCGCCTCCACAACCCAAAGATGTGCAGGGTAGGTGGATTGGCCACACTAAATTGCCCCTTAATTGGAAAAATGAATTGGGTACTCTAAATTTATTTTTAAAACTAAAAAAAGAAAGTGAAAATAGAATCTTCATGACCTCAATGGATGATTCTTGGCTGTCAGTCAAAGAGCTACTTTTCCCCTATTATCTGATATTTTTATAAACAATAAACAAAGGTGTTCAAAGATAATTGAAAAGAATATTTTAATGCTGTAATGATTCTTTTTTTTCCCCAGATCACTTGCAGCAGTGTCCTAGAGATTAGTTTTTAATTCTTGGAGACTCCAGGGAAACATAGGAACAAGAGTAGGCCACCTGGCCCTTTGAGCCTGATCCATCATTCAATAAGATCATGGTTGATCTGGTTGGAGTCTCAGCTCCACTTTCCTGTCTGCACCCTCTCATAACAGAAAAACACCCATTTTACCCTACTCTCTGCTTCCTGTCAGCCAACAAACTCTTTATGTGTGCTAATGTGTTACCCCTTACGCCATTTGCTTACGCTTACCCTTACGCTTTTTTTAGTAACCTTTGATGTGGCACCTTAGCAAATACCTTTTGCAAATCCAAACACACCTTGAGCGGGTTTTTCCATCCTGCCGTGCCAGATTTCTGGTTCAGCACGCCGTCGGAATTCTCCGTTTCGCTGGCCGGTCAATGGGGTTTCCCACATGTGGGGCAGCTCCACGCCGTCGGAAAACCTCTGGGCTGGCAGCAAAATAGAGAATCCCAACGGCGGAGAATTCCGCCCTACATCTACCGGTTCTCCTTTATTCACCTTGAATGTTGCTTCGTCAAAAAATTCTAACAGATTAGTTAAACACAATTTCCCTTTGACAAAGCCAATTTGGCTCTGTCTGATCAAAATCAAACATTATCTAAGAATCCTGCTTAAAATTATAATTTTTGAAATCCTGGATCCCAGCACTTTCTCTGTGGCAGATGTTAGGCTAGTAGGTAAACCATTATCAAGAACTCAATTGTAGAAAACAATTCAAATATGCTCCTAACTTCCACATTTCTTTAACCTAAACCTCAACTGTTTTCCCAATCTCTGCACTGCCTCACTATAATAGGAATTATATTATTGCATGCTCATGTTCATTTCAAGAATATGTAACAGATGGGGATGGAATTTTCTTTAAAATTTAAATGGCAAAATAATTTAAGATGACAGATCTTCAAAAGGAAAATGAATGAACTGAACTCGAAATAGGTTCGATAAAGTAAAGTTGACATAGTCCCAGATGACCATACCCTGCTTTCCCCTTTGGTGGGAGAGAGCTGACTGGTGGTCATTTAACCTGAGGAGGTGAGGGGCAAGTTTGAGAAGGCAGTACAGGAATTGAACCCTGTTGAAATTGCTCTGCACTCTGCACCACGAATCAGCTGTCCAGCCAACTGAGCTAAACCAGCCCACAAAAGCTTCACTCCCTGACTGAGAATCTATTCCAGGCTGCGTCGGTGAAAGCACCAAATTCTAACCACTAGACCAACAGGGAAATAGCTTCCTGAACCAGGTTCCATAATTACTCAGCTGGTAGACTCAGCTTGATGAAAATGTGTTTGGCATATGTATTGTTTTATTTTATAGTGATGCAGAGCCATAAAATTTGCCTTTCCACTGTTAGTGACTGGTCCAAATAATATTTTGTAAAGTAGTGCAATAAATTACTTCTCAGGTTTGGCATTACCCTGCATTAGATTTTGTTGAAGTAAACTCTATTCGGTTGGTGTTCCATTTAAGTAAAAGATAAAAGGTGATTGCTGTACGTTGGACCTAAAGAAAACAATTAAGAAAATTCAGCGGAGCCAAGAGTCACAGATACATAGTTGCACAATGTGCAGAGAGTTGGTGTTTCAGGGTTGTTCACTACTGATGCACTTGATAAAGGCTTCCAAAGGAATGTTCACAATTTGCAATTATATTACAATTATATTTGAAATGAAAATTGCTTATTGTCACAAGTAGGCTTCAAAATGAAGCTACTGTGAAAAGCCCCTAGTTGCCACATTCCGGTGCCTGTTCAGGGAGGCTGGTACAGGAATTGAACCACGCTGCTGGCCTGCCTTGGTCTGCTTTCAAAGCCAGCGATTTAGCCCTGTGCTAAACCAGCCCCTAGGCAAAAAGCCTTGATAATTAATGAGAAAAAATGCACTCCGGACAAATTAAAGTAAGCGATTCATGGGTTTTACGTAGCCTGCTCATATTTATCTCAATTATTTCTGAAATTGAGAAAAAGAGGAGCATTTAGTAACTAAAAACTCCGATAAATGTTACTGGCATGTCTGAGAACAAAGGTGCTAGCACAGTGTTTCTAACTTAATTGGCAGTCACTTGTATAGAGAAGCTGGATTAATGTACTTGTGGTAGACTGCACATGCATTATGCCTGCAGAGTAAATGGATCAAATCTGATGCACTTTTAAAAGAATAATTAGCAGAGCACCCTTGGATTTAACTTGCACAACGCTGCACTGATTTGCAAAGCATCTCTCAGTTCCTTTGTCTTTATCCTGGAATTACCTCTGGAGGAACAGCTTGTATGGGAGAGATTTTGACCTTTATTTTTTTCTGTGCTCATTTTTACTAATCCATTTTAACCTTTCAGATTAATTGAAGTATAAAACATTTGCTATAATTTGGTCAGGCAGTGAGGTGCAGGTGGAATAAGTGGCAAGTGGCAATGCGCAGTTGAAAAAGAATCATTCATTATGTAGGAAATCTGTATTATTTATTGATGTTGATAGACGGCAGGCCGCATGGCGTGACAGATTAGTATACACCAGCAAAAGAACATTAACCCTTTGAGGATAAGGCAAGGGTAAGATCAAAATGGTTTCTGTGAGTGAGCCTAAATGATTTGGCTACCAAGATGCTGAAACCTTGTAAATTAAGTTCATACTTGACATCAAAGAGCTGAGTTATAAGGTAAGAATTACCTAACAGAAGATGCAAGCAAGCGAATGCCTCATGCCAGAAAGTAAGAGAAAACAATACAGCAATATAAATTTGGATCATTACATCAAGCTGAGCTATGAAAGGTCAATGAAGAACCAACTCGGAGAAAAACAGATTTGAGACCAATATTATGCTCTTGACTAAAAAGCATGATCAATACGAGGAATTAAGTTCAGAGTTAACCAGAGAGGCAATAATTGTTAAGGTTCCTTTAAGAACAGCAGAATATAGCAGATGGGGGTCTGTAGTTTTCTTTCTGGATGAGTTGAAAGGCTTTCCTCATTGGTTTCAAGCTGGTGATATCTTCTGGTACTGCATCTGGCCGCTAAATATCCCTGCTTCAATGAAGAGCAGCCTAGCCAATATTTATCCCTCAATCAACATCACAAAAGCACATTATCTGGTCATTATCACATGGCTGTTGTGGGAGTTTGCTGAGTGTAAATTGGCTGCCACAATTCCTATGTTACAAAAGTGGCCACAGTTCAAAACTACTTCCTTAGCTGCAAAGGGCTTTGAGACTTGAACCCCGCTATATAATTGCAAGTCTTTCTTTGTTATATTACTCTTATCGCTGGTAATAGTTTCCTTGCCTGCAGTGTGAGAAAAAGATAAACTACTGCCTCAATAAGAGATGCAGTGTCTTCAGGAGAGCAGACATGCGGAAGGATAAAATTGGTGAATAAAAATAAAGAAATCACTATTTCTGAAAATCTGACAAAAAGAACGAAAAGGAAAAATTAAATGTATGCAGTAGGGTCAGTCAGCACATGAAAGAAAAAAGACAATTTGCAGTTTCACGTGAAACTCGACAACACATTTCTCTTTCAAACGATTACTAACCTGCCTTGATCTCCAACAATTTCAGAATAGATATTTATGGTGGTCTAGCTGGTGCACAGGGGAGTGGAGTTGGAGAGATGGAAATTTGTGCTTTAATGAGTTCAAAGAGTGCACCATCCATTGTAATAGGCAGCTTCTGTACTACCCTATTGGATATGGCACCTTAAATCTTACTCCTTTGTTGCTTTATCTGCCAATCAAGCAATGATTTTTTTCTCTCATGCAATTGATGTATGGGATGCCCTTTAACTGAACCATGGATAATCACTTGGAAATGGAAATAATTACTGATGGTAACCAAGGGATTATTCATGGTTGTTAGAAGGAATTTCAGCAGCAATCACACTGGGTAGAAAAGAGAGAGATCAACACCAATCTACTTAGCCACATCAGAGAGCATTAGCATTTATAATAGTTCTTTATATTCTGCTAGTTCTGTAATGTTAAAAAAAACGTTTTTTTAAAGTTAACAATTGCATCTGGGTTCATATTATCAACACTCTGTGCTTTAAATATTCATTCCCATTTTTCTTCCCTTTCTTTAATAGGCACTGACTTTGTAGGGTATCATTTCATAAGTCTCAGATTTTCTTTTACGTGCTCACGTGGTCATTCTAGAGTTGTGAGTCTAAGCAGCTGTTTCAACAAGCACATTAACTAAGAGGGAAGACATCAGAACCAAACTTAATCGCACGTGCACACACACACACACACATGGGCAGCTTAAAACTGAGGGAAGCTTTACGTTGAATATCAATATAGAACCTAGAGTATAATATGGTGCATTCAAAACTTCATTCTTCAAATATGTTCATTCCTAGAATGGTGAAGCAGACCATTGTTTAAAACACCAGGGGAGGGATTCTCTGTTTCTGGTGTTGTCGCCGATGCAGAATTCGTGGCGTTCCACGACAGCAAAACTGCCGCCGCACCTGGACCGACTTTGCTACTGTTAAGGGGCTAGCACCAGCACCACATGGAACACAATCTACTCTAATGAGAAATGATGCCAGATTCGCTGGTTTTGCGATTGACACTCGGGAGGCTGACAAGCTGCAGCCGCATATACACCCTTCACTCCCCCACAGACATCATCCCAGCTGACAAGATGGCAGCAAGACGCGCAGGCCCAAGTTTTGCAGACGCTGTGCTCAAGACCTTCCTGGATCCTGTGGAGGAGAGAAGGACGACCCTGTACCCCGGCCCAAGAAGGAGGCTGCCAGCTGCCACAGTTACCCATGCCTGGGCGCAGATGGCACAGTGGTCAGCATCGTGGGCATTCTGGTCCGGGCTGGCCAGCAGTGCTGCAAAACACTGCACAACCTCTTCAGGGCTGCCAGGGTGATTAGGCAACACTGTGCCCCGGGCACTAATCCCCTTCTCAATTACCCGTAACCCTCCTCCCCCCCAACTCGGATCGGCAGGCGAACCCCCATCCTGCACCCCATGTTGGCACCCCTACCGGCTGCCATGGCCGGGTGTCCTGGCCACTGAGGCCACCAGCTACCTATCCACTGGGCTGCATGTGTCAGACTGTCTAACACTATCGTTTTCTGTTCCCCTTCCGCCAGGAGAAGGCCGCACATAACCACTGGGAGCAGGAGAAGACAGGATAGGGACTATTGGACCTGCGGCCCCTCACTGTGGCTGAGCAGAGGGCCCTGGATGTGGCAGGTGGCCCAAAGGAAAGGGAAGTTGCCGAGGTGGAGTTCGGCCGTCGGCGAGGTAGTGAGACCCCGCTGAGTTGCGGTTCCCTGTGACATGTGTGTCAACACCCCCAACACCACCCCCACACCACCCTCACCCCTACCCACAGTCCCACTCCACCACACCCCATCCCCCACCCACACCTTCGCACTCACTCCTCCCCCCTCCTCCCCCGCCCCGGCCCATGGTCTAATCATGTGTCTTGTTTTGTGTCTTACAGGACCTGCTAGTGATGGGGAGGGTCCGTCTGGTGCCCCCCCCCCCCCCCCCGCCCCTAGCCAGAGCAACAGGCAGAGCCCCTCTGTGTGCCAAGCAGCGATGGGAGCAGCTTGGATATCAGCCCTCCTCCCGAGACGCAGGAGATCCTGGAGCTCGAGTAGGAGGATGACAGTGATTTCCCGTCACAGCTTCTCCAACACCCTCCACCATCTCAGAGACACTCACCTCAGTTGGGCACTTTAGTAAAGAGATTCCTGGGACACTGTCTGGTGTGCACCCCACAGCTGCTCCAGTACAGCAGTTGGAGGTAGGAACACCTAAGGCGGCGGACGATCAAAGGTCAGACCAATCCCAGGAACTAGCTGCCGACCAGACGGGTTTCGAGCTTCAGGAACGGACAATCCCATCAATCGTGGAGATGTAGTCGCAGAGCCAGGGACCACATGTGGGGTTGTCGGCGAGCATCCAGTACTTGCAGGTGCAGTTGGAGCTGTCCAACCCTGTGCAGGAGCAGGAAGTGGTGCCGACCATGTGTGCCACCCAGGCCAACACCGCATGGGTGGCATCTACGGTGGAGGCCTTGGGGGTGAGGGTTTTGTCTATGATTCAGCATGTCCAAGGCCTGGGGCATTCTGCGTAGGCGCTGGCCAAGGCCCAGGGTAAGGTTACTGACTCACAGGCAACAATGTGCCAGAACCACCTGGAAATCGCAGAGGAGCGTGACCCAGTCACAGCAGGCCATGGCTGGGAACGTCGGCGGCATTGCCCAGGCACTGGCCGACATGGCTCAGACACAGAGGGAGGTGGCCCAGTCCCAGAGAGAAATGGCACAGTCACTGGCTGATGTGACACAGGCCCAGAAGATGGTGGCACAGTCAATGGGTGATGTGGTGCAGTCCCAAACAGAGATGGTCTACTTTCCGTGCTCCATGACCGTGAGTGTGCGGACCCTGGTCGAGACGGCAGCGGGCCTCCAGGACTGGCAGCGCCAGGTGGTGGGGGAGCCTCAGGGGATAGCTGCTCTCGCACCCCGGTCCCATTCAGTAGCCCGTGAGCGATTGTGCAGCTCAAGAGAAGAGGAGGTGATGGGGCTCATGCTGTTGACTCTTGCAGCGAAGGTGCCAGAACACCCCAGCACCTCGGACTCTCCCCCCCCCCCCCCCCCCCCCCCCGCCACCCCTACTGTCACTGGCGCATATGGTGGACAGTGGGCAGAACGGGGTGGCACCTCGCCACCTGGGACACCCGAGCAGCACCCGGTCGCCCCAGAAGACGCCTGCCAACGGGGACCCAGGTCACAGGGCGGGAATCACAGCAGGCAGCCTCCACTCCTGCTGTATCATCTAGGGAGCTACCTAGGCATAGTGTTAGGGCCTGCAAGGCCAGAAAGTTCGACACCAGTTGAGTTGGCATGGGTCCTCCCAAGTGGACGGTGGAAAGTGCGACTGTAGGCAGACATTTCTGAAGATTCTGCTTTCAAAATAGGTAAAGATATTTATAATAGGTGGTGTATAGTCAGACTTTGATGGTAGTTCGTGGGGTATCTCTGTCTTTCTAAAGCTGATAGTTGGCCCACAGTCATCAGCCACTGTGGATAGAGAGTCCATGATCCTTTGAAGGCCATGCTCACAGTGCTGGGTTACAGTCGGGGAAAGAAAACGAACGGGCAGACAGTGAAGGGATCCCTCGTTCCCTTTCAAAACTAGTATATCGTTTTGAATGCTGTTGGGGGGGATGACCTACCGGGGGGAAGGCCCTTGCGGCCAGGTCTCTCGCACTGAGTCTGGCTCTGGGGCTCAGAAGGGAAGGGGGAGAATAGAAAAGCAATAGTGATAGGAGACTCAATGGTTAGGGGAATAGATAGGAGATTCTCTGGCCCCGAGCGAGACTCCCGGAAGGTATGTTGCCTCCCGGGTGCCAGGGCCAGGGATGTCTCGGATCGTGTCTTCAGGATCCTTAAGGGGAGGGTGAGCAGCCAGAAGTCGTGGTGCACATTGGTACCAACGATTTAGGTAGGAAAAAGGGTGTGGATGTAATAAACGAGTTTAGGGAGTTAGGCTGGAAGTTAAAAGCCAGGACAGACAGAGTTGTCATCTCTGGTTTGTTGCCGGTGCCACGTGATAGCGAGGTTAAGAATAGGGAGAGAGTGCAGTTGAACACGTGGCTGCAGGAATGGTGTAGGAGGGAGGGCTTCAGGTATTTGGATAATTGGAGTGCATTCTGGGGAAGTTGGGACCTGTACAAGCAGGACGGGTTGCATCTGAACCAGAGGGGCACTAATATCCTGGGAGGGAGGTTTTCTAGCACTCTTCGGGAGGGTTTAAACTGATTTGGCAGGGGAATGGAAACCGGATTTGTAGTCCAGTAACTAAGGAAGCCGATATTCAGGACGCCAAAGCATGTAGTGAGGCAGTGGGGAAGGTAACACTGACAAAGGAGAGTACTTGCAGGCAAGGAGATGGGTTGAAGTGTGTTATACTTCAACGCAAGAAGCATCAGGAATAAGGTGGGTGAACTTAAGGCATGGATCGCTACTTGGGACTACGATGTGGAGGCCGTCATGGAAACTTGGATAGAAGAGGGGCAGAATGGTTGTTGGAGGTTCCTGGTTATAGATGTTTCAATAAGATTAGGGGGAGGGGTTTCATTGTTAATTAGAGATAGTATAACAGCTGCAGGAAGGCAGTTCGAGGAGGATCTGCCGACTGAGATAGTATGGGTTGAAGTCAGAAATAGGAAAGGAGCAGTCACCTTGTTGGGAGCTTTCTATAGGCCCCCCAATAGCAGCAGAGATGTGGAGGAACAGATTGGGAAACAGATTTTGGAAAGGTGCAGAAGTCACAGGGTAGTAGTCAGGGTAGTAGACTTCAACTTCCCAAATATTGAGTGGAAACTTTAGATCAAATAGTTTGGATGGGGTGGTGTTTGTGCAGTGTACCCAGGAATCTTTTCTAACACAGTATGTGTGGTAGTCACTACTGATGTATTATGCTGTATATATGGGCTTTACGGTAAGGCCCCTGTACTACAGGTACGGGGGTAGATCCCTGCCTGCTGGCTCCGCCCAGTAGGCGGAGTATAAATATGGGTGCTCTCCGTACAGCAGCCATTTCATCAGCTGCTGTAGGAGGCCACACATCTCTGCGTAATAAAGCCTCGATTACATTCTACTCACGTCTTGGCGTAATTGATAGTGCATCAATTTATTACACAGAGATTTTGCAGTGCTGGATCTCCGCACCAAGCCGGATCGCCTGCAGCTGCATCCACAAGCAGACAATGCCAAAAAAGACTTTGAACATTGGCTAGTCTGTTTTGAAGCGTACATCGGGTCTGCGCTGGACCCAATCCCAGAAGCACAGAAGTTCCAGATTCTGTACACGCGGCTGAGCTCCAACGTTTTCCGCCTCGTCCAGGACGCGCCAACCTACGCAGAGGCCATGCCGCTACTGAAGGAGAATTACGCTCAGCGGACCAACAAAATCTACGGCAGGCACCTCCTGTCCACGTGGCACCAACTTCCCGGTGAGTCTGTGGAAGATTTCTGGCATGCCCTGCTCGCCCTACTGAGAGACTGTGGGCGCGATTCTCCGCTCCCGGGAAAAATCGTGAAGGCCGTCGTGAACTCGGCCCAGTTTCACGACGGCCTTGGAGCCCGCTCCTCTTACCAAATTCACCCCCCCGCTCGGGGGGGCTAGGAGCGGTGCTCCGTTATTCTCGGCCGCCGGCGTCAAGGCGGCGCGCCGAGAATGAGCGGCGGCGGCACCTATGTGACGTCAGCCACGCATGCGCAGGTTGGCCGGCTGCAACCCGCGCATGTACGGCTGCGTCACGACGGCTGACAGCTTGCCCCGCGCATGCGCGGTGGCCGTCTTTCCCCTCAGCCGCCCCGCAAGACGTGGCGGCTTGATATTGCGGGGCGGCGGAGGGGAAATAGTGCGTCCGATTGAGACGCCAGCCCGACGATCGGTGGGCACCGATCGCGGGCCTGTCCCCTCCCGAGCACAGTCGTGGTGCTCATTCCCCACCGGGCCCCCTACAAGCCCCAAAACGGCATCTGACGGCTATTTCACGACAGCAGCGACCAGGTGTGGTCGCCGCCGTCGTGAAACGGTCGCGAACGGCAGGCCGCTTTGCCCATCCGGGTCGGAGAATCGCCGGTCGCCGTGAAAAATGGCGAGCGCCGATTCTTCCGAGCGGGAGATGGGAGAATCGCGGGGGGCGCCAGGGGGTTGGGAAATTAATCGGTGGGCCCTCCCGCGATTCTCCCACCCAGCGTGGGGAGCGGAGAATCGCGCCCTGTGACTGCCAGGCCGTTTCGGCCACTGAACATTCGAACCTGCTGATGAGAGACGCATTTGTTACGGGCAGAGGGTCTGACTACATCCGCCAGCGCCTCTTAGAAGGGGCCACGCTTTACCTCGCGGCGACCAAAAAAACTAGCGCTCTCGCTTAGGGTCGCCTCACGCAACGTACAGGCCTATGCCCCCGACTGCGCGGCCCACCCCCTCCTGTGCAGCGTGGACCTCGCCGACGGCCACCCCATCAGCGACCGCCCCTAGCCAACCCCACACCTGCGCCGTGCGGCAGCCAAGCAACTCCGGGGAACCAAATGCTACTTCTGCGGACAGTCAAAACACCGCTAGCAGTGCTGCCCGGCGCGGAGCGTGCTCTGCAAGGCCTGTGGCAAAAAGGGACATTTTGCAGCAGTGTGCCAGGCCCGCTAAAGCGCCGCGATTGTCCCGGCACCCCCCACGTGCGGCCAGTGGGCGACGCCATCTTCCCCTCCTCGGACCACGTGCGGCCGTGTGCGCCACCATCTTGCTCTACTCACAACATGTGCGGCCCGAGGCCGCCGCCATCTTGCCTGCCCCAGGACACGTGCGGCCCGTGGGCGCCGGCATCTTACCCGCCTCAGGACCCCTGCCCGTTGGGCACCTCATCAGGTCGCTCATCAACTCGGTCACGATTGACCAGTCTCGACCGTACAACCTCGTGACCGCTTCAACAAAGGTGAAGGTCGACGGCACGAGATCTCCTGCCTTCTGGACACCGGGAGCACTGAGAGCTTCATCCACCCCGATACGGTAAGGCGCTGCTCCCTCACGGTATCCCCCTGCTAACCAGAGAATCTCCCTGTCCATACAGCAGCCATTTCGTCAGCTGCTGTTGGAGGCCACACATCTCTGTGTAATAAAGCCTCGATTACATTCTACTCTCGTCTCGTCGTAATTGATAGTACATCAGTATGTAGATTGTCCGACCAGAGGGGAGGCCATATTGGATTTGGTACTTGGTAATGAACCAGGGCAAGTGATAGATTTGTTAGTGGGGGAGCATTTTGGAGATAGTGGCCACAATTCTGTGACTTTCACTTTAGTAATGGAGAGAGATAGGTGCATGCAACAGGGCAAGGTTTACAATTGGGGGAACGGTAAATACGATGCTGTCAGACAGGAACTGAAGTGCGTAAGTTGGGAACATAGGCTGTCAGGGAAGGACAAAATTGAAATGTGGAACTTGTTCAAGGAACAGATACTACGTGTCCTTGATATGTAAGTCCCTGTCGGGCAGGGAAGAGATGGTCAAGTGAGGGAACCATGGTTGACAAGAGAGGTTGTATGTCTTGTTAAGAGAAAGAAGGATACTTATGTAAGGCTGAGGAAACAAAGTTCAGACAGGGCGCTGGAGGGACACAAGATAGCCAGGAGGGAGCTGAAGAAATAGATTAGGAGAGCTAAGAGAGGGCATGAAAAATATTTGGCGGGTAGGATCAAGGAAAACCCCAAGGCCTTTTACACATATGTGCGAAATATGAGAATGACTGGAGCGAGGGTAGATCCGATCAAGGACAGTAGCGGGAGATTGTGTATTGAGTCTGAAGAGATAGGAGAGGTCTTAAACGAGTACTTTTCTTCAGTATTTGCGAAGGAGAGGGGCCATATTGTTGGAGAGGACAGTGTGAAACAGACTAGTTAGCTCGAGGAGATACTTGTTAGGAAGGAAGATGTGTTGGGCATTTTGAAAAACTTGAGGATAGACAAGTCCCCCGGGCCTGACGGAATATATCCAATGATTCTATGGGAAGCAAGAGATGAATTTGCAGAGCTGTTGGCAATGATCTTTTCATCCTCACTGTCAACAGGGGTGGTACCAGGGGATTGGAGAGTGGCGAATGTCATGCCCCTGTTCAAAAAAGGGAATAGGGATAACCCTGGGAATTACAGGCCAGTTAATCTTACTTCGGTGCTCGGCAAAGTAATGGAAAGGGTACTGAGGGTTAGGATTTCTGAGCATCTGGAAAGACACTGCTTGATTAGGGATAGTCAGCACGGATTTGTGAGAGGTAGGTCTTGCCTCACAAGTCTTATTGAATTCTTTGATGAGGTGACCAAGCACGTGGATGAAGGTAAAGCAGTGGATGTAGTGTACATGGATTTTAGTAAGGCATTTGATAAGGTTCCCCATGGTCGGCTTATGCAGAAAGTAAAGAGGCATGGGATAGTGGGAAATTTGGCCAGTTGGATAACGAACTGGCTAATCGATAGAAGTCAGAGAGTGGTGGTGGATGGCAAATATTCAGCCTGGAGCCCAGTTCCCAGTGGCGTACCGCAGGGATCAGTTCTGGATCCTCTGCTGTATGTGATTTTCATTAATGACTTGGATGAGGGAGTTGAAGGGTGGGTCAGTAAATTTGCAGACAATGCAAAGATTGGTGGCGTTGTGGATAGTGAGGAGGGCTGTTGTCGGCTTCAAAGAGACATAGATAGGATGCAGAGCTGCGCTGAGAAGTGGCAGATGGAGTTTAAACCCTGACAAGTGTGAGGTTGTCCATTTTGGAAGGACAAATATGAATGCGGAATACAGGGTTAACGGTAGGGTTCTTGGCAATGTAGAGGCGCAGAGAGATCTTGGGGTCTATGTTCATAGATCTTTGAAAGTTGCCACAAGTGGATAGAGCTGTGAAGAAGGCCTATGGTGTGCTAGCGTTCATTAGCAGAGGGATTGAATTTAAGAGCTGTGAGGTGATGATGCAGCTGTACAAAACCTTCGTCAGGCCACATTTTGAGTACTGTGTGCAGTTCTGGTCGCCTAATTTTAGGAAGGATGTGGAAGCTTTGGAAAAGGTGCAAAGGAGATTTACCAGGATGTTGCCTGGAATGGAGAGTAGGTCTTATGAGGAAAGGTTGAGGGTGCTAGGCCTTTTCTCATTAGAACGGAGAAGGATGAGGGGCGACTTGATAGAGGTTTATAAGATGATCAGGGGAATAGATAGACAGTCAGAGACTTTTTCCTGGGTGGAACAAACCATTACAAGGGGATATAAATTTAAGGTGAATGTCAGAGGTAGGTTCTTTACCCAGAGAGTAGTGGGGGCATGGAATGCACTGCCTGTGGAAGTAGTTGAGTCGGAAACATTAGGGACCTTCAAGCGGCTATTGGATAGGTACATGGATTATGGTACAATGATGGGGTGTAGATTAATCTGTTCTTAATCTAGGACAAAAGTTTGGCACAACATCGTGGGCCGAAGGGCCTGTTCTGTGCTGTATTTTTCTATGTTTCTATGAATTGCACAGGTGCTATGACTCATTGCTGCTTTGTATCACTTGTTATGTCAAAGGGGTCAGTATATTCACTACATTCAGGGCCATTGGCTGTATTCCCATTGTGAAACTGCTGTATCAGATTTACAGCTTCATCAGGACATCCAGATTTGGCTTAGACATTCCATGAGGCCTCTCTGTGTCAAAGGCCTTCTTCAGGTCAGAGAAAGCACAGTCATATTCCATCTTGTAACTACCAAAAGGGTAAGTTCATGTCACAAATGTCAAGATGTACCACAATAGTAAAAAATAGTATCACACTCAGTAAAGCAATTTAACAGGATTATGTTCACTAAGAAGATATTCTACAGATGTCTACAGGAGTAGGATTGCTGATCAGATTTGCATCTTCTCCGAAATATCACATTTTGGACTCGTTCACTTGCCAGCCTACTTTAACTCCTGGTGAAGTAAAATCTTGATTTAAAAATTCTCCTCCTTGTTTCCAAGACCACCACCAGTTCCCCTCCCCCATGGCCTCACCCTTCCCTACCTCTGTAATCTCCTTCAGCTCCACAACCGTCCGAGATATCTGTCTCCTCAAATTTTGACCTCTCATATAATTACTCTACCACTCATGGCCGTGCCTTAAACTGCTAGGTTCCTAAATTCTGGAATTCGCTCCCTCTCCAGCTTGCTACCCGCAGAGGCGGGAGGGGGAGGGTGATGGTATGGGGTGGAGAGGGATAGGGATGATGCATCGGAGCGGGTGACCACTGGCTGAGTTGGGATCCCTGGCCCACCCACTCCAATGTTCCCATTGGCGGACGTCTTCTGGTGCAACTGGGGCTAGATGGGCCTTGCTGCTGCTCAGTGTCCCAGGTGGCATGGTGCCACCATGTTCTGCCCGCTGCCCATCAGATGCGCCAGGGACAGGAGGGGGTGGGGGGAGGAGTCCGAGGCGCCGTGGTATTCTGGCACCTCCCCTGCGGGAGTCACCGGCACAGGCCCCCATCACCTCCTCCTCCCTCGAGGGGCCTGGTGGCCCCCGGGCTACTCCATTGGGGGTGTGGGGGTGCGAGCAGAGCTAATCCCTGGAGGCTTCCTCTCCACCTGGCACTGCCAGTCTTGGAGGCCTGCCTTCATCTCAATCAGGGTCTCCATGCTTATGTCCATGGAGCATGGGGAGTGGATCACCTCCCTCTGGGACTGCACCACATCACCCTGTGCCACAGCAGCCAATGCCCAGGCAATACCGCCGACGCCCTCAGCTATGACCCGCTGTGACTGATCACGCTCTGGAGTGCCGCTGCAATGTCCAGGTGGCCCTGGTACATGTATCCCGGGCTTCAGCTACCACTCACACAGAGTGTCCCAGGACTCGGACATCCTGACCCATAACCAATACCTTTGTTCCCAATGTCTCCACTGCGGATGTTATCCATGCGGAGTTGGCCTGGGTGGCATGCATGTTCGGCACCACCTGAAACTCCTGCATATGACTGGATTCCTCCATCTGCACCTGCAGGCAATGGATGGTTGCTGACACACTTTCGTGCAGTCTCTAGCTCTGTGACTGCATCTCCACCAGCGATGGCACTGCCCTTTCTAGAAACCCAAAGCCCATCTGCACGGCAGCCAATCCCTGCAGTCTGTCCGCCTCCTTGGGAGTTCCTACCTCCACCTGCTGTACCACAGCATGAATGTGGTGTGCACCAGATGGTGCCCCAGGAGCATCCTTACTAAAGTGCCCGACCGAGGTGAATGTCTCTGGGACGGTGGAGGTTATTGGAGACAGCTGCATTGGGATGTTAGTGGATGTTGGTGTCTCGGGCTGCGGTTTGAGGGCTCCCGTCGCTGTCCCTGTACCTGTCCTCTTCCTCGCTGCTATCTGTTAGTAATTGTCTCTGTACAAGAACATGAGTCAGCATACTAAAGAACAGCAAGCCACAGGAGGGACTGAAGGCAATACTGCAAATACTGAAAGAGTTGGAACCTTCTCAGGCTACAAACTTAACTTGGGCAAAAGCAAGACATTCCCAGTGAACCCAAAAGGGGGAGGGAGAGAGCTGGAGGGGCTCCCGTTCAAAACGGCCCAGAACAGATTCCGTTACCTTGGGATCCAAATAGCCAGAGACTGGACACAGATCCACAAGTGGAACCGGACCAGCCTGGTGGAGGAAGTAAAAAAAGACCTACCGAGGTGGGGCTCACTCCCACTCTCCCTGGCGGGAAGAGTGCAGATGATCAAGTTGAACATACTGCCAAGGTTCCTCTTCCTGTTTAGATTCATCCCCAAGGACTTTTTCCAAAACATAGACAGGCTAATCATGGCGTTTGTGTGTGTGTGTGGGGGGGGGGGGGGGGGGGGGGGGGCAAGAACCCGAGAATTCCCAAGCCAACACTGCAAAGAAGGAAAATCAAAGGAGACGTGGCCTCACAAAATCTACAATACTACCACTGGGCAGCAACGGCAGAAAAAGTGAGGGGATGGGTACACGAACCCGACACAGATTGGGTACAAATGGAGGAGGCATCCTGTAAAGGAACAACCCTCCGGGCCCTGGCCACAGCAGCACTCCCATCCTCCTCAACAAGGTACACAACGAGCCCAGTGGTAGCGGCCACGCTGAGAACATGGGCCAAATTCAGACAGCACTTCGGGATAACCAAAATGCCCCTTATGGCCCCCATTTGCGGCAATCACAGATTCCCCCCAGCCATGCTAGATACCACCTTCAAAAGATGGAGGCGGGACGGGGCACACTGACGGTCGGGGACTTCTACATAGGGCACAGACTGGCGATATTGGACGAACTGACGAGGAAGTGGAAACTAGCAAGAGGACAGGAATTGAGACACCTCCAAATAAAGCACTTCCTCCGCAAAGAGACAGCAGGGTACCCCGGGGCCCCAGAAAGCACATTACTAGAGGACCTGATAGGCACAAGCAGTGAGAAGAGGGGTTATGTGGGAGAATATATGGACAGCTACTGGACAGAGCTCAGACACCACTGGATAGGACCAGACAAAAATGGGAGGACGAACTGGGAACAGAGGTGGGATGGGGACTCTGGAGCGAAGCACTGAGCAGGGTGAGCTCCACCTCCTCCTGTGCAAGGCTAAGCCTAATGCAGCTCAAAGTGGTGCACAGAGTGCACCTGACCAGAACCCGATTGAGCAGATTCTTCCCGGAGAAAAATGGGGAAACCACAAGAGAAGAGGAAGGGTGCTGAAACCAATGGGGGTGGGGGGGAGGAGGATGGGGGGATATCATAGACCGATCCAGAGGGCAGCAAAATGTACGTACAGTTAGTCAAATGAAGGACAAAACAAACCTCTCTGTAAAATAAAGCAAATTAGCGCGGGCAAAAAAATGTAATGTATATAAGTAAGAACTGTTTATAAATATGAGAAAAGCCAATAAAAAGATTTTCAAAAAAAAATAATTTCAAGCAATGCTCAACAAATCAATTATGATGGCATCAAAGCTTTTACTATTGTCCTCTGATTATATATCAATTAATTTCAGTCAAAATTTCTAACGTGATTCTCACAGCCATTATGTATGAAGGGTTATAAATCTCAATCGCCATCACGGAGCAGAGGGCAATGGACCTGATCGGTGGGGTGGGAGAGAAGGCAGTTGCAGAGGTGGGCATGGGACAGCCAAATGAGCCCCCAATGCATTGCGATGTCCCTCCGGCATGTGAGTCACGCCGTCCCCCCACGATATGCCCACCCTTGATTTTACCATACATCCTGTCTTGGCATCTTGCAAGGTCACCTTCCAACGAGAAGAGACTGGCTGCAACAACGCAACTCACCTGGTGAAAAGGCAGGACCGTCCAGAGACCCTCGCGGGGTTGTGGCTGGGGGTGAGGTAAAGTCAGAGGTCTTGCACCTTCTATGATTACATGGGAAGATGCTGTGGGAAGGGATGAGGGTTGGGAATGATGGAGGAGTGAACCAGGGTTTAAAGGAGGAAGTGGTCCCTGCAGAATTCTGACAGGGGGGTGAGGAGAAGATATGTTTCTTGGTGGCAACATGCTGGAGTTGGCGGAAATGGCGGAGAATAAATCTTTGAATGCAAAGGCTGGTTGGTGAGGTGAAAAGTGAGGACAAGTGGGCCCCTATTATGGTTCTGGGGGGAAGGGGAAGACGTGAGGGCAGCGCTGCAGGAGACAAGTCGGACACATTTGAATACTCCGTCAATCACAGTCAGGTGGGAAACCTGGGTGAAGGAAAAGGGCAGATATGTCAAAAGCGCCACTTTCAAAGGTGACACCATCAGAACAGATGGGATGGAAGTGGAGAAACTGGGAGAATGGGACGGAGTCCATACAGGAAGCAGGGTGTGAAAAGCTGTAGTTAAGATAGCTGTGAGAGTTGGTGGGCGTGTAATGAATATTGGTGGTCAGACTATCACTAGAAAGGTCGAGGAGGTGAAGTGAAGCGTCAGAGGTGGACCATGTGAAGGTGAGAGAGGGGAGGATATTGGAAGTAAAATCAATAGATTGTTCTATGTCCAGACAAAAGCATGAAGCAACAAAGATATAGTTATGATGTAACGGAAGGTTTTTTTTGCACTTTACCAGAACCAGACATTGGACACACTGTCATTTACAATTTGAGCAGAGTGTTTTATTAGAAGACAAGTGTCAAATTGTCTGCAATAATTCAATTCTTTTCAAAGTGGTAGTTCCACCAGGAACAGCACTGGTGATGAACATCTCAGGAGAAACCTGGACTGAGTTGCCAGGATTGACTTTAAAAAAGCAATGTTACTTTTGACCTCTGGCAGTACAGTGATCAATAGACCTTCATCATCCAGTCACAAATTAACTAGTAAATTGAGACGAGCATGGTGATCTAATTAGTCATATAGCAATGAAATGGATCTATTTTTTAAATTCATGAAATTGAAATATAAAGGGCAATGCAATGACATACTGCACTGCACCCCAGGTACTATTCTATGGAATTTAGGGCATAGCCCCAATTCTGGCAACTTCTCGAAAGCTAATTTCCTGATCTCAGCCATAATGGTGTAGCAAGATGCCAAGCAGGGCTAAGAAACTATTTTGTAAAAACCGACAGGGTGTAATTTGACTCTGTGTGATAGTGTAAAATGGATGTCAGTGGACCAGCAGCCACTTGTTCACCTGTCCAGACTTGTTCCATTGAAGTCACAATTAACCCCTAATAGTTTCCACGGTAGATTGTTCCTGACTGATCCAGGATCAAATCCAGCCTAAAACATCACAGATAGGCAGCACTGTCCCCTTCAATTAATTTCAGTCAAAATTTCTAACATGATTCTCACAGCCACTTTGAAAGTTCGCCATCTTTCTTACAACAACGTTGATTTACCTTAATAAAACCTGAACTCCAGGGCTGACTAGAGCATTTTTATTTTATGATGTTATTCTCATTTACTCCCCTCCCCTACTGCAGGCAGTGATTCAGTGATACAGGTCACATACGCTGACCTCCCTCTGGTAGCTGTCCAAGTGGCCATGTTTTATGGTTAAGCCTCAGAGGCGATTGTCAGCAGGTTATTTGACTCCAGGGCTTTTGCACACAAGACTGATCACATCCTCACCTGCACACATGCACATTCCAGCAGGAGGTCAGCTGGAAATTCTTCTCCATTCTGGTCAATGGTGATGCTTTCAGCCATATGGCTCAGCCTAGCTGAGATCAGGGCTGTGTGCACAGCCTGGTTCTGTCTGCCTCAATGCTATAGCACACGGTCCATCTGTCCATTAAAACAGTGGGTGACTTTAATCTGACATTATTATAACGTGCAATAAAAAATAAGGAACATGAGTAGACTTTGAAATCTGCAGCAGAAATCCAGTAAGTAGTTGATATAATTAGACTGCACAAACCTCTTCATATGCTTGGGAGGAGAACTGCTGTCACGATTATCCAGCATGTCTTTTACATTCATTGAATCGTAGGAATTGCAGGGATATTCAGTGTCGTCATTGTACTCTGGACCAAGCAGTGTCCGCGCCCAGGTTCCCATATCATATGGAGGTAGGGTGCCTCCAAACTCAGATGGCAGATACTCTGGATGGATTAGCTGATGTAGACTGTTTAAGTTGTTGCCATGGAGAAAGATCTAAAACAAAAAGAATGAAATATGAAAAACCATCACAAATATGGTAAATTCAAATCATTAGTGCTAAACTGAATTGCATCAAAGCTAGAAAAATATTCATTTAATGAACGTTTGTTTTCATTGAGATTTCAAAGCATCAAATATCCAGAATCTATGAACTGCATAAATAATTTTCACTCCAAATAGTCATAGATAAATACATGTTTCTTATTATTTTTAGAAACAAATCACTCCTTCTGAGGTGATGATTTAGTGGTGTAATCCAACACATACTGTTCAATATTGCTAAAGTTTTCTATGCTCTGTGTTATCACCATGTTAGCTGCGAAGCCCTTCATGGTAGGAATTCAGCTGCTTACTATTTCAGGCTTTTAGCCAAAATTGAAATTATGAACACCTCAAAACGGAGATAATTTATTTTGCTGATGGCACTATAACATGCAGCATAATCCAATTCTCAAACACATGTGGCATTTGTTTATCACAAGGCTACAAAATAATAACAGATCAGCAAATCCGATCAGACCATCTTTGTTCACCCATCCAGGACGACATGATAGGCACGATTCAGCGGACTCAAATTAAAGTCTGGTTTTGGGCGCGTTTGGCAGGGAATTTCGCGATGGTCGCATTGGCGAGATCGCTGCCTGCATTCAACGGCACGTAGAGCCAAAAATCAACCCCACCAGATTCTCGACACTACTGGCTCCCTTGCTGTCTGATTCGCCCGTCTTGCACCTCAGCAGTTCGCCGGTCCCATGGGGGAGAGGCTTTTAAACCCTCACCACTCACTCCCAGTCAACACACAAACATGGCCTGCTCCTTGCTTTGAGGATGACAACCTCACAAGGCTTCTTAATGGTGTGGATGTAAGGCAGGGCACCATGTTCCCCCAAGGTGGTCGGAGGACCAGGAGCAGGGTCAGCAATGCCACCTGGGAGGCAGTGCCAGCGGCTATCAGTGGGGACAGCATGACAAGGGGGATTGCTGTCCAATGTCGGAAGAAGATGAACGACCTCCAACGAGCTACAAGGATAAGTTACCACCTCTCTCCTGACATTCATTCCGCCTGCCACCCCGGAAACCCCCCTTCCACCTCGCAACCGGCTGGCTGACACCTCGCACCCTCCCCACATCCGATCTTCGAATTTGTTCCTCAGAACTACCTGGGACCCAACATACAACCCCTTCATGTTCAGGTGTGGTACCCTCAAATGCCACCTGCCATAGCCCCCCTGCCCCCTGAGCTAGCGGTTCACAATGTGCTATCTTTGTCCCTGAAAGAGAAGAAAGCCCATAATAAATGGGAACGGGCCAAGATGGAGGGAGGAATCGGAGAGATTTGAGTCCTCACCCCCCTATGAGGAAGGGCCCTGCTGGATTGTCCGAGAAGAGGGCAGTCACCGACAGCGAGATTGACCTGCAGCAGAAAGATGATGATCCATTGACCCTTCACCAGATGACTTGTCTCAAGTGAGTTGCTCATGTCAGGCAAAATGATCCTTCCCTCTCACTGGCCACATATCCATTGTCTGGCTGGATCACCATCTGATGGGGCCGGGCCATCCGGAGTCATACCCCGGGCCCCGCCACCCAAGAGACCACCTCGGAGGAGAGCTCCAAGGAGACCACCAGCAGCAAGACATTGCAGCTTCCAGCTGCACCATCTACCGGTGCAGAGACAGACATCTCGGTGGACAACATTAGTGGACAGGCTTCAAGGGCACAATCTGGTGAGCACCACACATTTGCTGATGCACATCGGGTAGAAGCAGGAGTATCCAAGGGAGGGAATGGCAGGGAAGGGGCAATTGTTGGGGGGAAGTGTGCTAAATGGGCGGGGGTCCTCGGCGAATCTGGAGATAAAGAGGGCCTCCCTAGTCCTCCTCACATGTCAGACCCTTGCCGCTGCCTGTCCTCCATCCTCCGGTTCCTCCTCAGGCTCGTCCTCCAACCACTCCTGGACACTCAACTTCCTCCTCAGATGAGGCCACATATTCCTCCACATCCACATCCTCCTGCTCCTCCTCCAGTATATCGCCTCACTGCTGTGCCAGATTATGGAGGACACAGCAGACCACCATAAAACTGGAGACCCTCTGGGGGGTGTACTGCAAGGCTACGCCAGAGCGGTCAAGGCTTCAGAGCCATCTCTTTAGCAGCCCGATGCTCTGCTCAATGCCAGCATGGGTGGCAATGTGGGCCTCATTATATCGGGGCGGGGTGGGTGGGGGGATGGTGGGGGTGAGGGTGGGCGGGAGGGAGATAAAGGGGTTAAAATGGGGAAGGCAGGACAGGAGGAGGGAAATGACAGGGGGGGTTGGGTGTTAGTCAGCTAGTTTTTTATTTATTATTATGTTCCTGTTTGTTCTTGCTCTTGTTTTTGTTTGTATTTACTGTTTATACAAATGCCTCAATTAAAATACTTTTTAAAAAGATTAATTTACAAATGTAGCTTACAGGTGACAATAAATGGATAGCACTTTTCTGAAGATTGCAATATATTTCTGAATAAAAATAAAAAATCTTACAAGATTTTTTAATCATTTATTTTTTTAAAAATAATTTTTATTCAAATTTTCACATTTTCACAAAAAAGAAAACAATAACAGAAAATTCTGGGAACAAAAAAACCAGAACCCCCCCCGCCGTAAATACAAAAGAGAAACAATAAATTAATGCCCGTCATTGGCAAAAAACAGATATTCAACCCAAAACAAAAACAAAGAGACAACCCACCCCCCCCCCCCCCCCCCCCCCCCCCCCTCCAACCCGGGTTGCTGCTGCTGCTGACCGTTTGTTTTTACCGTTCTGCCAGGAGATCTAGGAATGGTTGCAATCTCCTGAAAAACCCCTGCACTGACCCACTTAGGGCAAATTTCACCCTCTCCAATCTAATAAACCCCGCCATATCGTTGACCCAGGCCTCCACGCTTGGGGGCCTTGCATCATTCCACTGAAGAAGAATCCTCCACCGGGCTACTAGGGACGCAAAGGCCAGAACACCGGCCTCTTTCGCCTCCTGCACTCCCGGCTCCACTGCAACCCCAAATATTGCGAGTCCCCAGCCTGGATTGACCCTGGATCCTACCACCCTCGATACTGTCCTTGCTACACCCTTCCAAAATTCCCCCAGCGCTGGGCATGCCCAGAACATGTGGACATGATTTGCTGGGCTCCCTGAGCACCTAATACACCTGTCCTCGGTCCCAAAAAACCGGCTCATCCTTGTCCCGGTCATATGAGCCCTATGCAGTACCTTAAACTGTATGAGTCTACGCCTCGCACATGAAGAGGAGGAGTTCACCCTTTCTAGGGCATCTGCCCACGTCCCCTCCTCAATCTCCTCACCCAGCTCCTCCTCCCATTTATCTTTCAGCTCCTCCACCGAGGCCTCGTCTACCACCTGCATCACCTGGTACACTTCCGAGATCCTCCCCTCTCCAAACCATACCCCTGAGAGCACCCTGTCCTGGACCCCACACGGCAGCAGGGGGAACCCCGCCACCTGCCGCCTGACAAACGCCCTTACTTGCATGTACCTAAAGGTGTTCCCCGGGGGGAGCCTGGACTTTCCTTCCAGCTCACTCAGGCTCGCAAACTTCCTGTCTATGAACAGGTCCCCCAGCCTCCTGACACCTGCCCTGTGCCAACTCAGGAACCCGCCATCAATTCTCCCCGGAACAAACCGGTGGTTCCCCCGTATCGGGGACCCCATCGAGGCCCCCACCTCCCCCCTGTGCCGCCTCCATTGCCCCCAAATCTTGAGGGTAGCTGCCACCACCGGGCTCGTGGTATACCTCGTCAGAGGGAGTGGCAGCGACGCAGTTGCAAACGCTTCCAGGCTCGTACCCACACAGGATGCCATCTCCAGCTTCTTCCATGCTGCCCCCTCCCCGTCCATTACCCACTTACGCATCTTCGCTGCGTTGGCAGCCCAATAATACCCACAGAGGTTGGGCAACGCCAGCCCCCCCCCCCCCCCCCCCCCCCCCCCCATCCCTGCCCCGCTCCAAGAACACCCGTCTCATGCTTGGAGTCCCGTGTGCCCACACAAACCCCGTAATGCTCCTGTTAACCCGCCTGAAAAAGGCCTTCTGGATAAGGATGGGGAGGCACTGGAACAGGAACAGAAACCTCGGGAGCACCGTCGTCTTGACTGACTGCACCCTACCCGCCAGAGACAGCAGCAGCATGTCCCACCTCTTAAACTCCTCCTCCATTTGCTCCACCAGCCTGGGAGGTTTAGCTTATGCAAGGCCCCCCAGCTCCTGGCCACCTGAATCCCCAAGTACCTGAAGCTCCTCTCCGCCCTTTTCAGTGGGAGCCTCCCAATCCCCCCCTCCTGGTCCCCCGGGTGTATCACAAACAGCTCACTTTTCCCAAAGTTAAGCTTATACCCTGAGAAATCCCCAAATTCCCGGAGAATCCCCATCACCACCGGCATTCCCCCCACCGGGTCCACCACATACAACAATAGGTTGTTAATCATTTCTAAAACATTGACCAGTTATTTTATGTTTTTTTCTTTTGATTTACAATGCTGAGTATTAGAAATTGTTACTTATGAAAATTAAGTGTTTAAAAGTTTAAGGGGATGTTTGAGTATTAAGAAGATAACAGTGCAGGTCAAACGCTTGCTGCATTGCTTTGTTCAAACAAAAATAATGACATAGTTCACAAGCAGAGCAGGAGATGCCGGAGCTATTCATAGTCAATACAATGCAGTCAACCATTTGCTTTTCTTCTCTGTGCTGGGCATTGTCAATGACTAGTTGGCAATGCCTTTAACACTTCCACTCACCTAAACATCAAATCAAGGCATTAAGAGCTAACTTGAATTCATCAAAATCCTAATTCATGCAACTAAATTACTAAACATTTAAGCTGAGTTACTTCTGGGTGTCACTGGATGTGCTAAACAATATGTTATTACCAAGCACAATGGTGACATCTTGTGGCTGTAAGTAAATACAGTAAAACCCCTTTGTGGATAAATCTGGACTACAGGCAGTGGCATTAGCTTCCCTGCCTTCAGAACGGTGTTCTTCAAACCTTTTTGCCTGGGACCCATTTTTACCTACCAGACGTCTTTTGGGACCCATGGCGGCCAGCCAACCTTTGCGACCCACGCCGGTCAACATTCGCGACCCACGCCGGCCAACCTTCGCGACCCACCATTTTCGCTTACCTCTAATGTGACAGGTGAGCCTGCCTGTTCCTCACAATCTCACTTGCTTTGTTATTCAAAGTTACATTTCTGACAATGACTTTAGCTGCTGATTTAAGTTCTCATTGCATCCTTTAAAAAAAATCAAGAGGTTTGTCCTCGAACTCGCCATGCTTAATCTTCAAATGCCATTGAAGTTTGCGGGTTTTAAACTTTCATTTGCCAGTACTTACCTGCATATAACACACATAGGATTGCATTGTGATTTGCATTTGCACAATTAATAAAGCCATGCCTCAAGAATCATCTTTATACAGTTTTGTTCACAATTTCAGCTTCTTCGTAATGGTTTGTTAATCCGAGAACTTGGAGCTCACACCAGCACTGCTTTGTCCGGCCGAGGAGTCTCTCAAGGAGCTCTCTCCAGCAGATTCAGTACTGTCGCTAGTCCTCTTTTCCTTATTGCAAACTAATCCATCTTCAGTTCTTCACACACTGGTGTTACTTGCTTGCTGGTAGCTACAAAATGAAGGAATCTTTCCTTCATGATCTTGTGGCCAAAGCACGGATCGCGTGATGTCAGTGTACGTACTTGCCGTGTGGCCTGCTCTCTGCCCCCATTTCTGGTGGGAAGATTCTGTTGTTTTTAAAAATAAATTTTGTCCTGGGACAGTGCGCTGATGTCAGTCGGAGATGGTACTGGGACAGCGCGCTGACATCAGAGTGTGCAGTCTGCCCAGTCTGGGCACCGGGCCTGTGCACTACTGGATCTGCCTGAGGGGACATGCATGCGGATGGCATTCTCTTCTTTTTTTAAACAGCACATGGATTCCTATGTGTTTTATTTGTGAGGACTGATAACTTACAACACACTATTATAGTGGCACGATTCCAGAGGTTTCAAACATTCACACATATTTCACATGCTGGTGTTTAAATTCCACTTACCCTGCCCCAGAGGAGAACCACACATCATTTATTTTCTGTGACTGCTGCTGGTGTCTTGTTCTTGGATCTCAATTTGAAGAACAAATTGCTGCAATCCCTGTATATGTAGCTATCACATACTTCCTCCTCTCTGTGAGGGTGTAGGTATTGAAGTACTTGTGCAAGTCAGTGAACTGGTGCTGACTGCCAGAATTGTGAGCCGCCATTCTCGCCCCTCACACAAACATCACTCGGCTGCTCACTGTGTCCTTCACAGGCCTCAAGCTCCAAAATTACCCCCGCCGGAAGTACCGCCATCGGCTCCTCCTATTGGTCAGCGGAACACTGAGGCGCCAGATGTGACATTAGGAAAGCTAATCACCCATTGAATAATCTGGGTGCCAATTGTATAGAGCAAGGCAAAATGCTCCTTTACCCTCCCGACATCTGCCCGTGACCCACGTGTGGGTCGTGACTCTGAGTTTGAAAGACCCTGCTTTACACAGTCTGTCGATGGATGCATAAAACAATCTTGAAAAATCTTGAAGTGATCAGAGTACAAATTCTGAGGAAAGGTCTGTACCCAGAGAATCTTTTTTTCCTCTCCCCACGTATGCTGCCTGATCAGCTGAGAATTTCCAACAATTTATACGGGACTCTCCGTCGGCGGGATCCTCTGCTTTGCTGGCAGTGTACCCACGCCCACGGGTTTCCTGATGGCGCGGGGCTGGCCACAATGGGAAACTCCATTGGTCGGCTGCGGGAACGGAGAATCCCGCCTCCGGCGGGGGTGCGCTGCGCCAGAAAACAGGGCTGGCGGGATGGAGAATCCAGCCCATTATCTTTCAATTTTACAGTATCTGAAATGTTTTTCTTTTTATTCAAAATGCAAGTACTGAGGCTCATAATAATAATAGTTTATTGTCACAAGTAGGCTTCAATGAAGTTACAGTGAAACGCCCCTAGTTGCCACATTCCGGCACCTGTTCGGGGAAGCCGGCACGGGAATTGAACCCACGCTGCTGGCAGTATTCTGCATTCCAGCTCTTTAACCCACTGTGCTAACGGAGCCCCTACTTTACAGGAATTCACAAGCTTCTAAGTAGCTTTGCTTAAAAACTGCCTGTGCAATGTAAAAGATCAAACACGTTTTGCCTACATCACACTATAATCATTCCAATTCCTTTCCCACATCTACTGGTGCACTAAGGCAGACTTTTGTCTGTTCCCATAACTAGTAATTCCCAGAGCGGATCATTGGTCTGTCCCCAGAAAATATAGCTTTGGGGATGCCACTCCACATCATGCATAACTGACCAGGAGTTTCTCTCGCTGTTACCTCCAGCCATTGGTGCGTTGGAAGGATTTGCAGGTTGACACTCAACCTGTTTGGCTGTGTTATGAACGCACCTTGCTTGGCCATCAACTGCTGGGTGGGACTCAAACCCAGAGCTTTTGGCTCAGAGGCAGGGACGCTACCCACAAGATCTGACTATAATCATAGGACTGGTGAAAAGTATTTTTTATCTCACACCAACACTAGGAAAACGTACTGTCAATCCAGATTCAGGGCACAGACTGACTCCATATTAAAACTGGAATCGGTTTATTCCCTGGCTCTAGATTAACATTGCACTATGTGAACATGTTTAATCTGGTTGACAATGCTGTTTTATAAGTACTATTTACCAAGATATTTTTCAAGTCAATAATAACTATTTAGAATGCCTCAAACAGAAGTTGTGTCTTACTTCTCAATGAGCAATGAATGCTGTCAGTGACAGGCACTGTTTACAGAAGCTGGTTTACAGCCATATGCTGAGACGTGCCCCAGTGAATATTTCTTGTCTATACTTTTGAAGCTTACGGCATGTTGTACCCATCTGTCTCTATTGGAAGTACTGGCAGGTTGTAGTCGCACCAGTGAATTAAATAACACACTGGTGTCATAACCCCCACGAGGATCATGGGGAAACCATTGTCGATCTCCCCATGGGACTCATGGACTATGAGCTTCCAGGTAGGAGAGGAAGTCACCCAGCTCGTGCTCGTTAGACCTACATATAAAGCCAGGACCAGGATTGGGTGAGAGTTACTGTTGTGGGCAGAGTAGTGTATCTAGTTTTAATAAATCCTAGTTCCACCACTGCTGGCTTCCTTAGTTACTAAAGTGGCGACGAGGATAGAGGAGACTCCAGACTCACTTGTTGAACCACCGAGCAGCCCTAGACGATTACTATCCCGGAACATTTGGACATAAAGTTCAAGATGCCAGGTCTGGAAGACTGGAGCCAGTATGCTGAATGCATGAGGTACTTCTTCCAGGCTAACGGTATTTTGGGGAAAGACCGTCAGAAAGCATCCTCCCGATTGCCTGCACGGCACCGACCTTTGGAATTATAAGGTGTCTCACTTACCCGGCTGCACCAGATTCCAAATCGTTTGACGAACTGGTCACAGTGGTAAGCTGAACATTATGACCCTAAAAATTCTGTTATCATGCAGCGGTATAGGTTTAACATGGCGGTGTGGTCGCCAGGTGAATGGATCTCTGACTTCTTGATTCAACTTAGGTGGCTAGCAGAGCATTGTGAGTTTGGCCGTCCCTTTCCGAAATGTTGAGGGATAGGCTGGTTTGTGGGATAAACAACACAGCCACTGTATTGGAAGCTGTTCACGGAGCCCACCTTAGATTTACAATGGGCCATCGAGCTGTCACTGTCCTGTGAGCATGCAGAGAAAGGGGTGCAAGTGCTGCAGGCGTCCATGGACTATGGCACCCATAGTTTGGATCCCCTCTGATTCGATTTCCCACCGCGTCACGAGGCAATGCCGGTCAGGCCAGATCACCTCCCATAGGGCACCACCAGAGGCAATTCCCCAGCCAGGCCAAGCACTCGGGAGCCACCCCTGACCTATGGGATGCCTCCCCCAAGGATGAAGGGGAGAGCCCGCCACATTGCCAAATGTGTGGTTGGAGGACATGTGATGGCAGAGTTGCCAGATTTGGCACAGAGAACGCCGTCCAAGGCCGCTGCCGAGATCACCTTGAGCCAGTGTCTTGCACATGCCCCCCTCCCCCCAAATGAGGGGGACTGTTTGGTGCAACGGAACTGCATCACGGGCCAGAAGTTAATGCCAATCCAGGTCACTTTACAAGTGAATGGTCATCCTGTAGTGATGTAAATGAACACTGGAGCTGCTGTTTCCATCGTGGCCCATTAGATGTTTTGATGATTCCGCTCAGGGATCGCGTCGCAAGCGTTGCACGACACCAAGGCGATGTTAGCGATCTATACAGGTGAGCCATTGAGCATCATGGAGACCAAGTTAACTCCGGTAATACACGGGCAACAGTCGGTCCGACTTCCCTTGGTTGTGGTACGGAGACTGAGGCCCAATAGGAGCGTGACTAGTTGCAAGCCCTCTGTTTCAACTGCCAACAAGTTTTTTTAGATGGGCACCGGGAAATTGTATGATGTTCTGGGCAAGTACCCTGAAGTGTTGCAGGAGGGTCTGGACAGGATAAAAGGGGCCAAGGCCCTTATCTACATGGATCCTGATGCTTAACCCAGATACGTTCGGGTGAGGCCAGTCCTTTATGCGTTGCTTGCCAAGGTTGATGCAGAGCTACAGCACCTGAAGAAACGGGATCATACGTCCTGTACAATCTGTGGAGTGGGCCACACCCATGGTGCCGGGAATGAAGCCCAGCAAACCTGTCCAACTCTGCAGTGATTGCAAGCTCATTGTAAACAGAGCTTCAAGCCTGGACTGGCACCCAATGCCTAGAGTAAAAGATTAGTATGCTAAACTGGCTGGAGTGTGTTTCTTCATGTAACTTGACATGAGCCATGTCTATTTACAGGTGCAGCTAGATCCAGCGCCCGGATAATTTGTGACAATGAACAACCATAAAGGGTTATTCGAATAGACCCGCCTTCCGTTTGGGGTCTCATCTGCCCCGGCAATTTTCCAACATGTGATGGAAAGTAGCCTGCAGGATCTGCTGAAGGTGGTCATCCATCTAGATGATATACTCATCATGGGCACCACCAAGAAGGAGCATCGAGAGAACCTGCTCAGACAGGGACTTCTGAAGACGGCCATGGAGTGAGAGGTCGCATATTTGGTGACTCCTGCTCAAGGTGGTATTTTCTGGTCCTTTCCCCATCCAAAGGGTGCGACTTTTGGATGGAAAGAGGTGTAGGAGTACCTGGGAGAAGGTGTAACTCCTCTGGTGTGGTTGGTGGATTGATCCACGAACTAGGAGCGGGGCGAGAAGAGATATTGGAACAAGAGAGTCTTTGTGGGGCATCACAGGATAAGATGGCAGAGGCCAAAGGGGCTGTTCTACCCACCCAGTGGTCAACGGAGTAGGTAGTGGAGTTTCTGAAAGCAAAGTTCGGCCAGTTAGGGAAGGAGGCCCTGGAAGATCTGGCCAAGGTGGTGGAGCCAATTAAAGCAAGGATCGAGAGAGTAGAGCAAGGCTGGAGTACCAGGGCTAGAAGATCCAGAAGGTGGAGGAGGTGGTGGGGGCAGCACGAGGAGCAGTTGGCCTCTTTGGTGGCTGAGGTGGGGGTTATGAAGGAGCCCAGAAGAGGCTGAAGGAGAAGGTGGAGGATCCAGAGAACCATTCTAGAAGGCAAAATTTGAGGATTGTGGGGATGTCCCACGCATTGGAGGTGCATTGGCCTGCACATATGTGGCCAAAATGTTGGAGCAGTTGATGGGGGAGGGGGCCTTTGATTGACCCTTGGAGGTCATCCAAGAGCACACAGGGTGCTGATGAGGCCACAAGCGGGCGAGCCGCCAAGGATGATGATGGTGTGGTTGCACCGCTTTCTGGATAAAGAGACGATTCTTTGGTGGGCGAGGCAGACAAGGAAGTGCGTCTGGGAAGGGAACGAGCTGCGGGGTGTACCAGGACCTGGGTGCAGAACAGAAGAGGACACTTAAAGCGGTGGTTCGGGGCAGATTATTTCAATTCGGACAAATGGGTCAAGGTTGCACTCATTACGAAGAGGGTGACGTTTGGGGTGCTGTACCCGGTCCGCCTATGGATGACTTTCCAGAAACATGAATATTATTTTGGTATGCCAGAGGAGGCGATGGAGTTTATCATGGACAATGGACTGGCAGGAAAAGGAGGACATTGAATTTTGCAGAGTTTGTGGAAATGTTTCTTTGTTCTCGGGAAGCTCTCCCCCTTGAAATGTTCCTTTTGTTTTGATGGCGGGGAATTTGGGGGGCACGCCCTCCCTGGGGAGCCATCAAGGCTGAGTGGACCTTTTCTGCTTTTTGGGGGTGTGTGGACGGGGAAGTATGGATGGGGGGGGGGGGTTTGGAGGCCTTTAGCGGGAGCCATCATGCTAGCAGCGTGGGTGAGTAAACAGGAGTGCAGTGGGATTGTCAGGAGATAGATGTGGGGGGGGGGGGGAGGTGTAGTAGATGTGGCGTAGCTGGAAAGGGAGTGGTGAGAGGAGGGTCACGTGACACGTGCCAGGGGCTGCCCAAAAAGGGATACGAGTGATCGGCAGGGGAGGGGGGTGGGGAGACCCCCCCGATCAGGCTGGTTACATGGAACTGGAGGGGACTGAAAGGGCCAGTCAAACGGTTACGTGTGTTCGCACACCCGAGGAGTCTGAAGGCGGACGTGGCCTTTTTGCAGGAGACGCACTTGAAGATAGGGAACCAGACAGGGTTGAGGAAAGGATGGGTGGGGCACGTGCTCCGTTCGGGACTGGATATGAAGACAAGGGGGGGGTGGGCAGTGACAGTGCTGGTAAATAAGTGGGTGGCATTCGAGGCGGGGAGCATTGTGGCAGATTCGGGGTCCAGGTTTGTGATGGTGATTGGGCAGCTGGAGGGGATGCTGGTGGTCCTGGTAAACGTTTGCACCCCAAATTGGGATGATGTAGACTTCTTGAGGCAAGTGCTGGGGAAGATTCCTGACCTGGACACGCATGACCTGATCATGGGGGTTGCGGGGGGGGGTGGATTTCAATACAGTTATAGAGCCAAGCATGGACTGGTCAAGCCCGAGGTCAGGGAAGGTGTAGGCAAGGTGCAGGCGAAGGAGCTGAAGGGGTTTATGAAGGGTAAGGGGGTGCACCTGTGGAGGTTTGGGAGGTGAAGGGCAAAGGAATAATCATAGTTTTCCCATGTGCATCCCAGATTGACTTTTTTGTGATGAGGCATTGTTGGCGGGGGTGGTCGACTGGACTATTCGGTGATCGTGGTCTCAGACCATGTGGTCTCAGACCACGAGCCGCACGGGTGGATTTGCGTGTGGACCGGAGTGGGCCCCAGCGCCCGCAGTGGAGGCTGGATGTAGGGTTGTTGGCAGATGACCCTAACCCTAATTGGTTTGTTTTTATAAAAATGTCTGAATTAAATATTTTTTCAAAAAAGACAGTTTTCCCAAGGGGTGCTGGCTAATAGGGAGAAAATGTGTGTTTCGCACGAGAGCGACTTACTCAGGATACAGGGTGGACAGGGATGGTCTACATCCAGTGGAAGACAAGGTTCAGGCCATAAAAGGGGCCCCTACCCTGAAGAACACCACTGATCTCCGGTCTAGGCCAGATAAATTTCTTTTTTAAAATACCATTTTATTAAGGTATTTGAAATTTTTTATAACAGTAAAAAAAAAATGACTTCAACATGGTAAAATAAACATCTCCCCCCCCCCAACAGCCCAATCTTCACGCACCTCAACCATACAAGAACAATACACCTGCCCCCCACCCCCCACTTTGGACTACTGCATCTGCTGACATTTTTAATTTTTCCCGAGAAAGTCGACAAACGGCTCCCACCTCCAGGAGAACCCTAACATTGACCCTCTTAAGGCAAACTTTATTTTCTCAAGGCTGAGAAACCCAGCCATGTCACTAACCCAGGTCTCTACACTCGGGAGCTTCGGGTCCCTCCACATTAACAAGATCCATCTCCGGGCTACCAGGGAGGCAAAGGCCAGGACGTTGGCCTCTTTCGCCCCCTGAACTTCCGGATCTTTCGACACTCCAAAGATCGCTACCTCCGGACTCGGCAACACCCGTATTTTTAGCATCGCGGACATTACCTTAGCAGAACCCTGCCAAAACCATCTAAGCTTCGGGCATGCCCAAAACATGTGGCCATGATTTGCTGGGCTTCCCGCGCACCTCGCACACATATCCTCAACCACGAAGAACTTACTTATCCTAGCCACTATCATGTGTGCCCGGTGGACTACCTTAAATTGTATCAGGCTAAGCCTGGCACATGATGAGGAGGTATTAACCCTGCTTAGGGCATCTGTCCATAGCTTTGCCTCTATTTCTCCTCCTAGCTCATCCTCCCATTTGCCCTTCAGTTCCTCCACCGGAGTTTCCTCCGCCTTCGAAAGCTCCTGGTAAATATCCGATACCTTGGCCAGATAAATTATTATACAAAGTTCAGAGCCAACCTGGCCACCTTATGGGCACCACTCTACGTACTGTTGAAGAAAGACATGGGGCGGGATTCACCGACCCCCAGCCGAGTCGGAGAATCGGCGGGGGCTGGCGTCAATCCGGGTCCCGAATTCTCAGCCATCAGAGGTTCGGCGGGGCCGGTCGGCGCCCCCCCGCGAATCTCCGGCCCGCGCTGGGCCGAAGTCCCGCCGTTGTCAAGCCTCTCCCGGCGGCGTGGATCAAGCCACCTACCTTACCGGCGGGAGCTGGCAGCGCGAGCGAGCTCCGGGGTCCTGGGGGGGGGGGGGGCGCAGGGCGATCTGGCCCCGGGGGGTGCCCCCATGGTGGCCTGGCCCCCGATCGGGGCCCACCGATCGGCGGGCGGGCCTGTGCCGTGGGGACACTCTTTTCCTTCCGCGTTTGCCATGGTCTTCATCGTGACGCTCTGGCGCTCCGGCGCATGCGTGGACTTCTGTCGGCCGGCGAAGTACCTTCGGCCCTGGCTGGCGTGGTGCCAAAGGCCGTTCCCGCCTGCCGGCAGAGTGCTAACCACTCTGGCGCGGGCCTAGCCCCTCAATGTGAGGGCTTGGCCCCTAAAGGTGCAGAGATTTCCGCACCTTTGGGGCGGCCCGACACAGGAGTGGTTCACGCCACTCCATCCCGCCGGGACCCCCCACTCTGCCGGGTAGGGGAGAATCCCGGCCCAGAAGTGGTACTGAGGTGCCTCGCTAGACAAAGCATTTTCCAGAGTAAAAGAGCGTCTTTTGTTCACACAGCTCCTCAATCACTATGACCCAGATCGGCCATGATCCTAACGTGTGATGCGTCCCTCTATGGATTTGGGGCAGTGCTGGCCCACAGATGGGACAACAGCACTGAACGCCACATCACTTTTGCCTCGAGTACCCTGGCGGATGCTGAACAATTATATGCTCAAATCAAGAAGGAGGGCTTGGCAGTAATATTTGGAGTTAAGAAATTCCACCAATATGTTTATGGGAGGCACTTCTCTATTGTGACTGTACACAAGCCCCTGCTCGGCCTTTTTAGGGACTATAAAGGAATCCCATGCATTGCACCAGCTAGAATTCAACATTGGGTGCTTTTACTTTAATGAATATTCGTTTCAACATTGCCCGGGTTTGCAGATTGTTCATGCCAATGCTCTTAGTCATCTACCATTGCCCATGGGTTCTCCATCCTCACCAAAGGTGGATTAAGTGGTTGCAACTCTTAATTTTATGGATACCTTGCCAGTGATGGCTACTCAGGTGCGAGCATGGACACAGCAGGATCTGAGACTGGCGAAACTCCAGTACATGCTTTTGAGTTGCTGAATGCCGGGCACCAACAGTCTTTTTCCCAGAAGCTCTCAGAGCTCAATGTGGAGGGTAGTATCATATTGTGGGGAGCTCGCATAGTCATCCAACCACAGGGTCAGGAGTCCCTGCTGAAGGACCTACATAGTGGCCACTCGGGCATCTCTATGATGAAGACACAGGCCCATAGTTCTGTCTGGTCACCTGACATCGATGGAGAACTTGAGGGGGTCGTACACAGCTGCCTGGTGTGCCAGGAGCATCAGAAGCCCCCGCCAGCGCCCTCCCTTCATCCATGAGAATGGCTGGGACACTCATGGGTGCGACTGCATGAGGACTTCGTAGGGCCTTCTGAGGAGTCCATGTTCCTCATCAAGTGGCTTGATATGTACAAGGTGGCCACGATGACATCCAGGGCCATGGTATAAAAGCTCCGGTGCTTGTTCAGCACCCATGGGATCCCTGAGAATTTGGTGACGGACAATTGGATACCCTTCACGAGTGAGGAGTTTGCCACGTTTGCAAACGGAATGGCATCCGGCAAATCAGAACTGCCCTATACCATTCCTCATTTAACGGCCTGGCAGAAAGGGCAGATTTCAAAAGGGACATAAAAGCAAACCATAGGCTCCATGGACACGTGACTGATGCCACATGTGACAATGGGGGTAGCTGCCGCAGAGCTGCTTAGATCATGGTTGAGCCTCATGTTTCCGAACCTCGGGAGGTATGTGGAAGTGAAGTAGGAGGCGCAGAAGTGATATCATGACCAAAGGGAGATGACCAAGCCTTCTATACCCAGAGCCCAGACCAGCAGGATGAGGATGACTCCGGGTGGGAAATAGACACGGAAGTATCCATGCAGATGGACGATGCCGTGTCCAGGACTGAGGTCCCGGCGGATGTCAGCCAGGAAAAGGCGGTTGATGAACTGTTATACACCGCCCAACCCAGAAACGTCACAAGCTGAAGCACAGTCTCGGGCGCAGCGGCACAGAAGGCACCCACTGGTGGAGGTTTTAGGGTAGCTTTCGGACTTTGGTGGGGAGGGGTGTCATAACTCCCACTAGGACCATGGGGAAACCATTGTTGATCTCCCTCTGGGGCACATGGAGTAAGAGCTTCCCAGGTAGGGGGCAGAGGCCACCCAGCTAGAGCTCGTTTGGCCTCCATATAAAGCCGGCCCAAGTAGGGCCCAGAGCTGTTGGTTGCCCCAACAGGGACTGGATTGGGAGAGAATTACTGCCATGCGTAGAGTATTGTACACAGTTCTAATAAATCCTTGTTCCGCTATCACTGGCTTCCTCAGTTAATAAAACTGGAAGCGTGATGAATTTCTCTGGGGAATCATCATCGACAATTGTCCAAGTAAGCATGAAGTTTTTTATTTCCAGAGGTTGCAGCCCAGAACATCACTGAAGGGAATCCTTAGGGAAGTGTTCTCAATCTATACATCTTCAACTGATCCATCAATGGCCTTTGTTCAATCATTAGTTGGGAATTGGATCTGATGGCCTATGATTCCACTCTTTTCAGCTCCATTCATACCTCCTCTGATAACAAAGCAGTCAATGCTGATCTACATCAAGATTAGAGAACATTCAGGGTGGCACGGTGGCACAGTGGTTAGCATTGCTGCCTACGGCACTGAGGACCCGGGTTCAAATCCCGGCCCTGGGTCACTGTCTGTGTGGAGTTTCACCCCTACAACCCAAAGATGTGCAGGTTAGGTGGATTGGCCACATCAAATTGCCCCTTAATTGAAAAAAATATTATTGGGTACTTTAAATTAAAAAAAAGATTAGAGAACATTCAAGCTCCAACTGAATTGCAGGCAACAATCAGACAACATAAATGACAAGCAATGGCCAACTCAATTAAGAGAAAGCTCAGCCCTTATCCCTCAAAAGCAACAATACCCCACCATCAACATCATGGGGTTCGCTGTTGACAAAAAAATTAACTAGACCAACAATAGTAACATATCTTGTGGTGAGAGAATCAGGATAAAGGCTGGATGCTCTGTGGCCAGTGACTCATGCCCTGCCCCTTCAAAGTCTCTTCACTACCAACAAGGCTCAAGTTTGGAAAGTGATGGAATGCCAACCATACAGCTGGATGGGATTGGACTTGGATTTGGGTTTATTGTCATGTGTACCGAGGTACAGTGAAAAGTATTGTTCCACGTACAGTCCAGACAGATTGTTCCATACATGAAAAAACATAGGACATACGGTAGATACGCAATGTAAATACATAAACATAGACATCGGCAGAGGCATACGGAGTGTAGTACTATTCAGCAGAGAAATAAAAGAAAATTACTGTGGATGCTGGAATCTGAAACCAAAGAGAAAATGCTGGAAATTTCAGCAGGTCTGGTAGCATCTGCAGGGAGAGAAAAGAGCTAATGTTTCGAGTCCAGATGATCCTTTGAGTACTCTTTGGTACTCAGTAGAGAAGATGTGTGGAGAGACCAGCTCAGTCCATAAACAGGTCATTCAGGTGTCTGGTAACAGCGGGGAAAAAGCTGTTTTTGAACCTATTAGTGCGTGTTCTCAAACTTTTGTATACCCTGCCCGATGGAAGAGGTTGGAAGAGAGAATAAACCTGTTAGGAGGGGGGCCTTTGATCATGCTGCCTGCTTTTCCAAGGCAGCGGGAGGTGTGAACAGAGTCAATGGATGGGAGGCGGTTTTGCATGATGGACTGGGCTGTGTTCACGACTCTGTAGTTTCTTATGGTTTTGGGCCGAACAGTTGCCATACCAGACCGTGATGCAGCCAGTTAGGATGTTTTCTATGGTGCATCTGTAAAAATTGGTAAGGGTGCAGTTTAGGAAGGTCAACTGCATCGAGGACAGAGCAGGTTATATGAATGGGCCCATTCTGAGCTCAATATACCAGGTGCGCATGGTGATTGCAATATCTACCAATTACAGGAAGCAAATAAGCAACTCACCAAGCTGATCTCATTTCGAACAGCCCCAATGCTGGATTATCAGCAGTGCTGTGGTAAAATCAGCACACCACATCACACTCCATCCTGATTTAGGTATAAGGCACTTCCTTCATTAATGCTGAGTTAGTATTCAGGAATTTCCTAACTAAAACCATCACGAGAGCACCATCATCATAAGAACTGCAGTGATTCAGGGAGGAGGCCCACACTAACCTTCTCAAGGAATCTGAAGATTGACAATAGAGAGGGAAAATACATTTGCAACCAGCAATCTCATGCAGACTTCATCGATTCCTCAGGGGTGGGCAGCATCATGAGCGACTCCTCACACGGACTGTTTGGGAATATATCAATGTAGAAGGTCTTGCGGGTTGCACAGGTACACTTGCTGCTTGACCCCCAGAGTATCAACATTGGCCTGTGTAACGCTGATAGACACCTCACAAACAAATTTCTCGCCTTAAATGTTTACCACCAGCATTACCTGGAAACAATTCCCACTATTGTTTGCTGCTTCTGGAGGTTTTGAAGCTCTATCTAAACTGATTCGACATTTGGATCCTTCAATTCAAGATTCTCTCTCACTAATGTAGTGATTTTGGCCCTTTTTAACAGTGCTATCCCATCTTCTCTTCCGCTCGGCTTATCCTTCTTAAATGACGAATCTCCTTGAATATTCAGTTCCCAGTCCTGGTCACTCTGTAATCATGGGCGTAATTCTCCGACTCCCCGCAGAATCGGAGAATCGCCCGGGGCCGGCGAAAATCCCGCCCCCGCCGTGGCAGACATTCTCCACCACCCGGGAATTGGCGGGGACGGGAATCATGCCCCACCGATCGGCGTGCCCTCCGCGCCGATCGGCGAGCCCCCTGCGGCGATTCTCTGGCCCGCGATGGGCCGAAGTCCCGGCGCTGACAGGCCAATCCCGCCGCCGTGGTTTGAACCATCTGTGCTGGCGGTGGGATCGGCGGCGCGAGCGGGCCCCCGGGGTCATGGGGGGGGGCGCGGGGGGATCGGACCCCGGGGGGTGCCCCCACAGTGGCCAGGCCCACGATCGGGGCCCACTGATCGGCGGGCGGGCCAGTGCCATGGGGGCACTCTTTTTCTTCCGCCGCCGCCACGGCCTCCACCATGGCGGAGGCGGAAGAGAATCCCCCAGCGCGCATGCGCCGGTGGTGACATCAGCGGTAGCTGACGCACGGCGCATGCGCAAACCGGCGAAGGCCTTTCGGCCAGCCCCGGTGCCAGGCGGCGGGCGTCAAAGGCCGCTGGCGCCGGTTTTGGCGCCGGTCGGCGTGGTGCCAACCACTCCGGCGTGGGCCTAGCCCCCAAAGGTGCGGAGAATCCCGACCCATGTCTCTGCAAGGGCAATTAAATCATACCCATTGACCTCTATTTTCACCTTCAAATCATCTACTCTGTTGCGAGTGCAGCATGCATTCAAATGGAATGTCCTTTACTTTGTCTCACTTGCCCTAGAACCAGTCTACAGGGCTGTGTCTCCTATTCTGAGACTATGGGTGGGATTCTGCAATCATGCCTGCCCGGTGACCGGAAATTCCCGCCCAAGGTCAAATGGCCTTTACATGGTCCGCATCCCGTCGTGGCGATATTGCGGTGGGTGCGGCCAAAGAATCCAGCCTTATGTCCCCTGTGTCATGATATGCAAACATGCAACCAATGAACACTCAGAATAGGACATAACCAATGGGCAGTCAGGACACTCAGAGGTGGCATCACAACAAGGGGGCATGGCACAAATGATATAAAAGGGATGAGGCACACACATCCGGCCTCTTTCCACACACATACATCTAGAGAGTTACTCAGGGTTGATCAGCAGCATCACACCGCAGCACGTGGCTTAGAGCAAGCTGGTACAGTTAGACTGAGTTACTACAGTTAGATTAGCAGAGAGTCGAACTCATTTGAGAACTGTGTTAATAGTTCAATAAACACGTTGAACTCATTTCAGAGTCTGGAGCATCCTTTAGTGAAGACTACATCAAGTCGCAGCCTGTGTTATCCGAAGCAGCATAACACAACACCCTGATTCTGGACTCACCAGTTAAGGGAATCATCCTATCCACATCTATCTTGTCATGCCCTGTTCATAATTATTTCATTATGGTAATATGGCTTCAGGCAACAGTATGGTGTGCAAATGCAAAAGTTAATTCAACAGTCAGAGGGCTCGTTTCCCACCCAACCTAGTATTTCAAGACAGGCTGAGTACTGATCAGAACTATCATTTATAATGTGCATAAAGACATGCATGGTTTGATCACTCGAAGATTCCTCTCCTCCACATAATTTTGCCCTCATCTCGAATTCAACTAAGCAGAGAAGAGTTTTATTATTCTGAACCATATTTGCAAATTAATTGTTTATTGCCATGCTGAATCATGTCTCCCATCTGTCTGAATTTTTAATTACCCTTTTTCTGGTCTTGTCTTTCAGGAATGGCTTTATTATCGTGTACAAAGCGTGGATATACCAAGGCTGGTTCACAAAATGGATGCCTCCAAAGCGGGCAGGGAAGCTGTCCTGCAGAGATGAGAGCACAGAATCCAATGATTAGTAAGATAAATTCACAGCAGAATTAAGCAAGGTGACTGTGGTCTGTAAAATCCGCACCATTCAAAGGCTAATGCTACCTGTTTAATTTTGGAATACTTTTTCTTCTATTTATACAGTTCCCAATATTTGAACTACGCTGAAAGAAATACTCGCTAACATTCATAATCACAGCAAATTATCTTTTCTACATTTATTTTCTAGATTCCTGCAGTTTAACCTCTTACATCATAAAGCCTCAGTTAGGGGGCAGCACAGTGGTGCAGTGGATTAACCCTGCTGCCTCACAGCGCCGAGGCCCCACGTTCGATCACGGCTCTGGGTCACTGTCCGTGTGGAGTTTGCACATTCTCCCCGTGTTTGCGTGGGTTTCGCCCCCACAATCCAAAGATGTGCAAGCTAGGTGGATTGGCCACGCTAAATTGCCCCTTAATTGGAAAAAATGAATTGGGTAATCTTAAATTTATTTTTAAAAATAAAGCCTCAGTTAGGTGGTAACAATTCCAATGCTCCCTACAACCACAATTGCTTATATGAGATTTATATGAATTTAAATAGTCTCTTGAAGCACATTACAATAACAGGAGGTGGCCCAGAGCACTAGAGCACCAGCCCCATTGATATATAGGGTGTGAATCAACCACAAAAACTCTGTGTCCTGCATCAGGTGCATTTAGCAGGGAGTTTCTCAGCACTCACAGTGCCTCGCTAAGGGTGCCGTTTAATACTGGCCCACACAATCATGGACCAGTTGTAACAGCACTGGGTGGGGTCACCCAGGCCATTGGAGACCCCCGGGTGGTCGAGCATTGGGAAAGGTGGCACCCTTGGGCACCTTGGCATTGCTGGTTGAACAAAGAACAACACAGCACCGGAACAGGCCCTTCGGCCCTCCAGGACTGCGCCAATCACGTGTCCTATCCAGACCAACCGCCTGTATCCTTCTATACCCCGTCTGTTCATGTGCCTATCCAGATAAGTCTTAAAGGCCGCTAAAGCTGGGCACCTTGGCGCTGCCAGGGCACTTGGGTGGCACTTCCAGGCTGGAAGGGGCACTTCCAGGGTGCCAGACTGGCAGTGCCAAGGTGCCCGGTTGCATATGCCAGGTGTGCATCCTGTTGGTACCTTGCCCATAAGAGTGCGGTGAGGGTGTGCTCGAGGGCCGTGGAAGATGTAAGTTGGGTAGAAGGGTGGGTGGGGGGGGGGGGGGGTCGCCAGTGCAGGAAATGACTAAAATGCAGCCTTGACGGGGAGTTCTTCGCCGGGGTAAAAGAAAATGGCAAAGTGCTGTTGAATAGAGGGGTCTTCACCGAGAAACACCCCACTAAACGTGCCCAAAACCAACATAGAAATTGTTGGGTAAATTGTGCCCGACGGAGACATTAAATGCTCACCCTTCAGCCCTGACAGGTGAACATTAAATGATTGAAGTGCAGCATTAAGAGAAAAGATTGAGGGCTTGCCACGAGCAAAGTACAGTTTGTTTGGTGTTCGAGCCAACATTTATCTCTTGATCAACACAATTAACACAGATTAACTGATTACGTCTCTCTGTTTTTGCTCTGGTGGAACATTACTTTGTGTAATTTGACAGTTGTGAGGCTCTATAACTTAATAGTGTCTGCACTGGCTGTGAAATGTTTTGGGATTTCATGAAGTCCATATGAATTCAAGTTGTTCCTTCTTCCTGGAATCAGAAGTGAATCTGATGTACTAGTGGAATATCAACATGAGAATTTAATTGAAATAAACCTGTAACAGCAATTATTTTGAACAGCAAACTATCCTGAATGCCTCAGTAGCTTGTGATAATTATTGTGACATAAAGTCAGCTGCTAAGTAACCTAGATAGCCTGTATTCCACTGGACTGTTTGTGTTATTTACGTCTAAATTGCTGTAATAGAGGCACACAGTTACACTTTGCCCTGACTATGACATTCTTTAATAATATTATTCTTTGTAAACGATTCTTAAAATGTCATAAATGCAATTAGGAATCGGACAGCATCATCATATTAAATGTTGCGTATCTTTGACCACAAAACAGTTATAAACGAGATTCACATTGAAGAAATGGTTTGGGGAAAGTGCACAGTTCCGTAGTGTAGCTTTAATAGGCCACACTAAAATGATATACAGTTTAATCTAATTATGTTCACTAAGTTAAAGCAGAAAAATACACTTTAAAACAACAACTGCCTGTTAAATCCGTAGGTGGATAAATATTGTTATGGGCCAGGGTTTAGATGTTGGTTATGTTGGTTACCCACTTTCCAGGTGTGATGCAACAGAGATCTTGGGGGGGGATTCTCCGATCCCGTGCCGGGTCGGAGAATCGGCGGGGGGCCACGCGAGTCGCGCCACGCCGCCCCGGACCTGGGCTGCGTTTCTCCGCAGAGCAGAGAATCGGCGCTATTGGGGCCGGCGTGGTTGGCGCGGCGCCGGTCGGGGGCCGCCCTCTCCCCCCCCCATCCCCCCCCCGTGATTCTCCAGCCCAAATGGGCCAAGTAGTCGTAAAAAAAAAAACGAGTCCCGCCGGCGCGGTTCTAACATGCTCTGAGCCGGCGGGACCTCGGCATTGAAGTGTTCGGCGGTGGCCTGTGGGGAGGAGGGGGCCGACCCTGAGGGGGGGGGGGGTCCTCCGATCTGGCCTGCCCCGCGATCGGTACCCACCAATCGGTGGGCCGGCCTCTCTCTCTCCCGGCCTCCTTTCTTCCACGCTGGCACCTGTACTCCTGCGCCATGTTGGGTTGGGGCCGGGACAAGGGAGACACCGCGCATGCGTGGAAATTGCGCCAGTGAGACTGCACATGCGCAGGTTCGCGCCGGTCCCACTGCGCATGTGTGCATTCCCCGGCGCCCATACCATGGCCGTGAACAGTTCCTGCGCCCTGCTAGCCCCATGTAGGGGCCAGAATTGCTGATCCTGGGGCCGTATTTACACCGTTGAGAAACGCGACGGCGTTTCCGACGGCGTCAACACTTAACCTCAGGACCAGAGAATCCTGCCCCTGAAGTATTTTTAAACAAAACAATGTTTATTCTATGAATCCAGTTAACATTTTATAAACACACAGCAACATCTTATCAACTACCAACAGAAATATCCCCCCCAAAGATACAGTACTCTATAGGTAACCCTTCGTAACTTTCCTAACACCATCCATAAGCCAAAAACCCTTTTTTACTACAAAAACAATAGGTTTGCATTCCTTACAGAAACAGGCATGATTTTGAAATTATCAAGTGATCTGGAGACATTATTTAGCATGCAGAGGGAGAGCCCAAAATACACCTTCTTGGGTTTGGATGCAGCTCCCCAACTGAAAACCTAAAGTAAAACTCAGAGTCACAAACAGCTTCCAGCTCAAAATGAAAGTAAAAAGCAGAGCCAGAGCCCAGCTCCACCCACACAATGACATCACTGCAGCCACTTAAGAAGACAAACATTTCTTAAAGTGACATTCCCATAACATTATTAAGATTTAACATTGATCTTTCGTCATCATTTTTCTAAACAAAATTGTAAATGTTAACTCCAGGGCAAGTCTGTCTAGATCTTTCTTTCCTACTGTAATTGTAGGGCTCATCTCAGCGAATATAACCAAGATGCATACTCACATATCAGGCTGCTAACATTATGATAGTAGAATGTTAGCGAATGGGGAAATGTTAGTCAATTGGGAAATGTTAGTGAAAGGGGGAATGTTAGTGAAAGGGGGAATGTTAGTGAAAGGGGGAATGTTAGTGAATGGGGAAATGTTAGTGAATGGGGGAATGTTAGTCAATGGGGAAATGTTAGTGAAAGGGGGACTGTTAGTGAAAGGGGGAAAGTTAGTGAATGGGGAAATGTTAGTGAATGGGGGAATGTTAGTGAAAGAGAAACTGTTAGTGAAAGGGGGAAAGTTAGTGAATGGGGAAATGTTAGTGGAATGTTAGTGAATGGGAGAATGTCAGTGAATGGGGGAATGTCAGTGAATGGGGGAAATGTCAGTGAATGGGGGAAGGTTAGTGCATGGGGAATATTAGTGGAATGTTAATGAATGGGGGAATGTCAGTGAATGGGGGAATGTCAGTGAATGAGGGAATGTCAGTGAATGGGGGAATATCAGTGAATGAGGGAATGTCAGTGAATGGGGGAATGTCAGTGAATGAGGGAATGTCAGTGAATGGGGGAAGGTTAGTGAATAGGGAATATTAGTGGAATGTTAACGAATGGGGGAATGTCAGTGAATGGGGGAATGTCAGTGAATGAGGGAATATTAGTGAATGGGGGAATGTTAGTGAATGAGGGAATGTCAGTGAATGGGGGAATATCAGTGAATGAGGGAATGTCAGTGAATGGGGGAATGTCAGTGAATGAGGGAATGTCAGTGAATGGGGGACGGTTAGTGAATAGGGAATATTAGTGGAATGTTAACGAATGGGGGAATGTCAGTGAATGGGGGAATGTCAGTGAATGAGGGAATATTAGTGAATGGGGGAATGTTAGTGGAATGTTAGCAAATGGGTGAATGTCTGTGGAATGTTAGTGAATGGGGGAATATTAGTGATTGGGGGAATGTTAGTGGAATGTTAGTGATTGGGGGAATGTTGTGGAATATTAGTGATTGGGGGAATATTAGTGATTGGGGGAATGTTAGTGATTGGGGGAATGTTAGTGAATGGAGGAATGTTAGTTTAATGTTAGTGATTGGGGGAATGTTGTGGAATATTAGTGATTGGGGGAATATTAGTGATTGGGGGAATGTTAGTGATTGGGGGAATGTTAGTGAATGGGGGAATGTTAGTGGAATGTTAGTGATTGGGGGAATGTTAGTGAATGGGGGAATGTTAGTGGAATATTAGTGATTGGGGGAATGTTGTGGAATATTAGTGATTGGGGGAATGTTAGTGATTGGGGGAATGTTAGTGATTGGGGGAATGTTAGAGGAATATTAGTGATTGGGGGAATGTTAGTGATTGGGGGAATGTTAGTGATTGGGGGAATGTTAGAGGAATATTAGTGATTGGGGGAATGTTAGTGATTGGGGGAATGTTAGTGATTGGGGGAATGTTAGTGGAATGTTAGTGATTGGGGGAATGTTAGTGATTGGGGGAATGTTAGTGATTGGGGGAATGTTAGTGGAATAGTAGTGATTGGGGGAATGTTAGTGATTGGGGGAATGTTAGTGAATGGGGGAATGTTAGTGGAATGTTAGTGATTGGGGGAATGTTAGTGGAATGTTAGTGATTGGGGGAATGTTAGTGGAATGTTAGTGAATGGGGGAATGTTAGTGATTGGGGGAATGTTAGTGGAATGTTAGTGAATGGGGGAATGTTAGTGATTGGGGGAATGTTAGTGATTGGGGGAATGTTAGTGGAATGTTAGTGAATGGGGGAATGTTAGTGGAATGTTAGTGATTGGGGGAATGTTAGTGGAATGTTAGTGAATGGGGGAATGTTAGTGATTGGGGGAATGTTAGTGGAATGTTAGTGAATGGGGGAATGTTAGTGATTGGGGGAATGTTAGTGGAATGTTAGTGAATGGGGGAATGTTAGTGATTGGGGGAATGTTAGTGATTGGGGGAATGTTAGTGAATGGGGGAATGTTAGTGGAATGTTAGTGATTGGGGGAATGTTAGTGGAATGTTAGTGAATGGGGGAATGTTAGTGATTGGGGGAATGTTAGTGGAATGTTAGTGAATGGGGGAATGTTAGTGATTGGGGGAATGTTAGTGATTGGAGAAATGTTAGTGGAATGTTAGTGATTGGGGAATGTTAGTGGAATGTTAGTGATTGGGGGAATGTTAGTGGAATGTTAGTGATTGGGGGAATGTTAGTGATTGGGGGAATGTTAGTGGAATATTAGTGATTGGGGGAATGTTAGTGATTGGAGGAACGTTAGTGATTGGGGGAATGTTAGTGGAATATAAGTGATTGGGGGAATGTTAGTGATTGGGGGAATGTTGTGGAATAATAGTGATTGGGGGAATGTTAGTGGAATATTAGCGATTGGGGGAATGTTAGTGGAATGTTAGTGATTGGGGGAATGTTAGTGATTGGGGGAATGTTAGTGATTGGGGGAATGTTGTGGAATAATAGTGATTGGGGGAATGTTAGTGGAATATTAGCGATTGGGGGAATGTTAGTGATTGGAGGAATGTTAGTGGAATGTTAGTGATTGGAGGAATGTTAGTGGAATGTTAGTGATTGGGGGAGTGTTAGTGGAATGTTAGTGATTGGGGGAATGTTAGTGGAATGTTAGTGAATGGGGGAATGCCATAGGTGTATAACGAGTATAGGAGGGCACAACCTTGTTGGGCACTGGTGTTGAGGATGATCGGGGAGGAGGTGTTGCTGCCTATGCTTACTGATTGTGGTCTGTGGGTTAGGAAGAAATTATACTCGTGAGTGCCAGTGTGTTGTGAGGAAAATCGGATGGTGCAAGGTATCAGCTAATGATTTGTGGTGGGGGGGTGTGGTTTTTGGAATTTCCGGGGTGGCAGGCAGAACTGAGGCCAGGAGAGAGTGGTTACTTTCCTTTGCAGCTCGATGGAGGTCGTTGGTCTTCTTCCGACATTGGCCGGCGATTCTCCTTATTATGGTGCCCGCCTCCCAGGCGGCATTGCTGACCCTGCTGCTGGTCCTCCGACCCCCTCTAGGGAATAGGATGCCCTGCCTCTCATTCACAGCACTGAGAAACCTGGCCAGATTGGCATCCCCAAAGCAAAGTCTGCGGACTGCCATGCTTGTGTGTTGACTGGGAGTGAGTGGTGAGGAAGCGTTTAAAAAAGCTCCCCCTTGTTAGCATCAGGAAGTTGTGGCGCAAGTCTGCTGAATCAGACAGCGAGACAGCCAGTAATGGCGAGAAGCTAATGGGGGCTCATTTTCAGCAGTAAGTGCCGTTGAATATGGGCCGTAATCTTGCAAAAGCAACTGCCAAGGATCACCCCACGAAATGCACCAAAATGACACTTTTAGGAACATTTCCGTTGAATCCCACCCTTAGAAATTGGTTGAATTTCATATCAACCAGCTCCATCGGGAAGGATGTGTTGTTTCAGCAGGCTGCAGGTGTCAGCAGCAACCTGCCATGGTAGCCTGAGCCTCCTGCTGCTCAGACAAGTAGAGAGAGCTGGTCCTCTGCCTGGAGCCTCGTATTGGGGTCTCACTTCCTTCCATTTGGATCTCTGTGTCCATCCCTTCTATCTTGTGGCTGAGGGATAGGAGCTGGTGACCTATGCTCCTGACTCTCAACGGAGATGAAAGTTGGAAATGCAGACACTACCCCCACTGCGTGCTGGAGTCTGACAGCATGGAAATGCAGCTAAAAATGGGTAAGTGCCAGGTGAAGTGACTTCCAAGAAGATGGTAATAAATTTTCCAGCAGTGACAGCACTCTCTGAGTGAAGAAGTGCTTTGAAGAGCAGCCTTTCACCTGGCCATGGCTGAAACTTTTAAATGTACCTGATCAAAGACTGCTCAGATTGCCAGTCTCACTGAAGAAGTTCTTCCCGCTGTGCACTTGCTTCAGTGACCTAACAAGTTCTTGACAAGTTGGCAAATAGTTACCCTGGCTGTTAAATACAGAATTGAGTATTAAAACAATACTTAATTGGCTTTTCACATACATTAATTGTTTCCTGACAGATTTAAGGGGACTCCCCACAGGTCTCGAAAATAGCCCCAATGAAACTCAGCAGGGAGTAGGTTAATGGGGTCTTGACTTGATATCACTCTTTCGGAACTTAACTCTCTATTTGCCCCCAAACCTACCTCCCCTTGCCATGGAAAATTTCACCCTTTTGTTCTGGTAATCCTACAATTTCTTTATTCTCCTTTGTAAATGGAGGCAAAATACTTGCCCTTAATGTGGCTTTGTGCCAATCTTTGGTTTATGACGCTGCCATGAAGCATCTTGGGATATTTCATTACATTAAAGGCACTGATAAATATAAGTATTTGTTGTTGTTTGACTATGTTCTTATTTGGTGTTCGGTGTGTTTATGTCATTAATTTACAGGTAAACTTTCTGAACAAACATTGTATATTCATGAATACCATGTATAGGACACACTGACCTGCAGACCCAACAGCTCAAAATGTATACATCTGTGTTGACTGATGGCCTTTTTAACAGCTCTCCCTTATTGTTCCACATTTAGTGCACTTCTAAATGCACTTTCCTCCTTTTGTTTTTTCTAATGGGGTTCTTCTATATTACTAGCCTTAATTTTATTAGACAATTGCCAATTCAGAAAAGCTGCTCTATATTTATACTCTTCTTTTTAAAAATCTTTTTATTGGCATTTCTCATATTTATAAACAGCTGTATATATACACCTCATTTTTCTTGCTCGCGCTAATTTCCTTTATTATACAGAGAGGTTCATTTTGTCCTTCGTTGAACTGACCCAATGTATATTTCACTGCCCCCTGGGTCGGTCTATAGTTCCTCCCGCTTCCCTGTTTTGCCGTCTCTCTCCCCCCCCCCCCCCCCCACCAGCTTCGGCTGTGTTTTTCTATTTTCCGGAAAGAATTTTTTTAAAAAGGGTTTACCCCCTCCCATATCTTGTGGTTTCCCCACCGTCCTTCTGTCTCTCCCCCACCCAGGTTGCGCAGTCTTTTGGTTCCTCATCTATCTTGGTGGGGGTTTTTAAATTCTCGTTAGCTTACTCCTCGTTGCTGGCCTCGAACAGGTTTTGGAACAGGCCGACAAACTGCCCCCAAGAGTCCAGGAAGCCTTCCTCGGATCGCATACTTAATGTTCTCCAGGTGGAGAAATTCCGAAAGGTCAGTGAGCCAGACTGCAGCCGTGGGTGGTGCTGCTGATCGCCAGCCGAGCAGGATTCTCCGGCGTGCGATCAGGGAAGCGAAAGCGAGAGCATTGGCCCCCTTCTCCATGTGTAACTCTGGCTGCTCCGATACCCCGAAGATTGCCTCCAGCCCATTGGCCAGGACCATTGCGAGTATTTTCGCATCACGTTCAGCAGTGAAATGGGTCTGTATGATCCACATTCCGTCAGGTCTTTATCTTTTTTGGGTATCAGTGAGATTGTGGCCTGCGCTAGCGTGGGGGGCAGGGTGCCCCTTGCCGGTGAGTCCGTGAACATATCCCTTATGTGCGGGGCCAGGACTGGTGCAAACTTTTTGCAGAAGTCTGCCAGGAACCCGTCGGGACCCGGTGCCTTCCCCGCCTGCATGGAGCTGATGCTCTGCATGATTTCTCCCAGATCTATTGGTGCTTCCAGCTCCCCCCGTCTGTCTTCCCCCCCAACTGGTAGTTCCAGTCTGTCGAGGAACTGTTTCATTCCCGCATCCCCGTCAGGGGGCTCGGAGGTGTACAGTCCCCGGTAGAAGGTCTCAAATGCCCGATTGACCTCATTTAGCTCTGTTACCAGTCTGCCTTTGCTATCCTTTACCTGCGCTATTTCCCTTGTGGCTGCCTGCTTTCTCAGCTGGTGAGCCAATAGGCGGCCAGCCTTGTCTCCGTGTTCTTAGAAGGTCCCCTGTGTCTGGCGGAGTCAGTACACTGCTTTCCTAGTGGATAGCAGGTTAAAGTCCATTTGCAGCTTTTTCCTCTCTGCCAGCAGCTCTACCGTTGGGGCCTAGGAGTATTTTCTGTGACTTCCAGGATGGAGTTCACCAGTTGTTGCCTGGCCACCCTCTCTTCCCTATCTCTGCTTGCCTTGTAGGCTATGATCTCTCCTCTAATCAATGCCTTCAGCGCCTCCCAGAACGTGGAGGGTGAGACCTCCCCATTTTGGTAGTTGCCTATGGCCCGCGATGTTTTTTGACAGAAGGCCTTGTCAGCCAGGAGGTCCATGTCCAGCCTCGCCGTGAGGCGCTGGGCCCAGCCTGTCTGTAACCTCACATCCATATAGTGTGGAGCGTGGTCGGAGATATCGGTCGCGGAGTACTCCATTCCCGTGATCCCTGGAAGCACCAATTTCCCCACTGCAAAGAAGTTGATACGGGTGTATACCTTGTGTACTTGTGAAAAGAATGAGAACTCCTTTTCTCCCGGGTGCAGGAACCTCCATGGGTCCACCACCCCCATCTGCTCCATAAATGCTCCTAGTTCCCTAGCCATGCCAGTCTTTTTCCCTGCTCTGGGGTTTGATCGGTCGGTCAGTGCGTCCTGCACGCAGTTGAAGTCGCCCCCCATCATCAGTCGGTGTGTGTCAAGGTCGGGAATTTCTGATATGGTCTTCTTTGTGAATTCTGAGTCATCCCAGTTGGGAGCGTACACATTTACCAGTACGACCGGTGCCCTTTCCAGGACACCGCTGATCATGACGTACCATCCCCCTGGGTCCGTAACTGTCTTGGTTTCCGTAAACCGCGTCCTCTTGCTAATCAATATTGCTACCCCCCCCCCACCCCCAGCCCTCGTCCCGTAGCATGAATGGTACGTCTGTCCCACCCAGCCCTTCCTTACCAGCAGTCGGTCCTTCTCCCTCAGGTGCCTCTCTTGTAGGTAGATTATGTCTGCTTTTAGGCTTCATAGGTGGGCGAAGACACTGGATCTTTTCACTAGGCCATTGAGTCCCCTTACTTAACAATCCTAGTGGAAGTTTATGACCCCCAGGTCCTACGGGATCACCCATACTTACCTGATGGACACTCCCGCACGCCAGGGTTTCTCTTTGTTAGGGGGCCGTCCAAAATGGCTGCGGTTGCTGCTCTCACCATGAGGTCGGACCCCAGCGCTTCAGGGTTTCCCTTTGTCCAGGGGGGAACCCAACATGGCCACCAGCTATGCGTACGCCACATGGCTGCGCCCCTGCACTATGGAGTCTCCCTTTGCCCTGAAGCCCTCCCAAGTGGCTGTTTGTGGCGCCATCTTGGTTCGTCACCCTGCTCCATGGTGGCCGAGGCCTGTGTTTGTGCTGCTTACCTACCTCACCCTTCTCTTTGCTCCTCTTTTGTTCTGCGCTCTCCCCTCCATAATCCCTGTCCCTCTCTCCCCCCCCCCCCCCGTATTCTTCCCTCCCTTCTGCCCCCCCCCTCTTTGTGCCAGGTGCTCCCTCTCCCCTGAGAGGCACGGCGCGCCCCTCCTTTCTTCCTGCCCTCCCATGTTGGCCCTCCTCGCTAGTACGGTGGCCCTCCTCCCAGTACTTGCCTTGCGCTGGCCCTGTTTTACCTTGCTAGCCCTTGTCTTGCCCTCCTGTCCACTTTTCTCAACCTCGTTTTTTACTCATCGTTTTTCATCCTTAACATGTTGTATTCCATACAAGACATTCTTATGGCCCCAGTAACACAGGCGCTAATAGTTACCCATAGCTTGGCCTAATTGCCTTCACTCTACACTTCCCCAGATATTTATCCAGCTTGATGTTTTTTTTAAACAAGTTAATGAATACACAAAAGCTACTTCTGCATATTTAGTCATTGGCTACTTTTAGGAAAAAAATGGTAGGTCAAATGATCCTGAAGCATCATCACATTAAAGTATGTCTGTATGAAGTGGTATTCAATTTATACTTTCATGTCTTTTTCCACTAAAATTATAGAATGGAGGAAAATAGGACTCTTCATCTTAAAACTTGTTAATATTTTGTTTATGCCCATTAGCATTGCAGAGCCTGGGCAGCACAGTGGCACAGTGGTTAGCATTGCTGCCTACGGCGCTGAGGACCTGGGTTCGAATCCCGGCTCTGGGTCACTGTCTCAGGAGTTTGCACATTCTCCCCGTGTCTGCGTGGGTTTCGCCCCCACAACCCAAAAGATGTGCAGGTTAGGTGGATTGTCCACGTTAAATTGCCCCTTAATTGGAAAAAGTAATTGGGTACTCTAAAATGTTTTTAAAAGCATTGCAGAGCCTAAATTAATTAATCTGCTAGCACTACATCCCACACACCACCTCAGTTTTTGTTAAACTCCTTTGGATTTCTGTGCTGTAATAAATTGGCTGAAAGATTCTCATGTTCATTTTTAAATTTCTCCACGACAATCCCTGATTTCATCTGAATGATCTTTTTCAGCAATATGTGCCTGTGTGCAGGTTTGCTCCTTCGAGTGTGAACTACTGTTTGTTTCCTGCTTCTTCCACTTTACAATTATTTAAGTACTACACCATGTCCAAAACATTTCACCTTTATATATATTTCCCTGCCTACAAAAGTCATTTCTTTGACAATGTTTCAAAATGATCAAACATTTGAACCATGGACAATCTGGCATCAAAACCGCGGTTGATTGACTTGTGTATTTTCAGCTTTTACTGTTGTCTGACAATATTCTTGGTTGTTACCCCTTTAGATGTCTTCATTTTCATGCGTTTCGGCTTATCCAGCACTTTAAAGTTTCAATATATGTGAGAAGCAAAACATAAATGCAAACAGTAGTTGTTGGAAGCTCTCATGCGCATTTTGTTTAATAGACTCCAAGAGATGTTTTTAACAGTTGGTGGTATAATTTGACACATTTACATAGCAGATGGATGTGTTTCTAACACCTTTAACAGTTTCACTATAAGTGTAATATTCTGCTGAGTCGTTGTGAATTGATAAATAATTAATACTACTAATGTTTTCTGAAAATACTGAAGACATTTCAGTTTATTTCTAGATTTTCAATAATGAGATAAAATGGAGTTTACTGGGTCCTTTCTCATAGGATTTAATGCTATGTTACATTAAAGCCAAGTACAATAAAAAGTCATTCTATCCATTGAGCCTGATCCTTCAAACACAGGGATACAATATTTTCCCACACTTAGCCTCCAGTCCAAATTCACCTGGTTTGTGCAACAATACCTTTTAATAACTTTCTCCTGAACACAGACATAAATGAGTGAGGGCAGCAGGATAGCACAAAGTGGATAGCACTGTGGCTTCACAGCGCCAGGGTCCCAGGTTCGATTCCCCGCTGGGTCACTGTCTGTGCGGAGTCTGCATGTTCTCCCCGTGTCTGCGTGGATTTCCTCTGGGTGCTCCAGTTTCCTCCCATTATCCAAAGACGTGCAGGTTAGTGGATTGGCCATGATAAATTGTCCTTAGTGACCAAAAAGGTTAGGTGGGGTCATTGGGTTACGGGGATAGGGTGGAAGTGAGGGCTTAAGTGGGTTGGTGCAGACTCGATGGGCCGAATGGCCTCCTTCTGCACTGTATGTTCTCTGTTCAATGAGTCCTGGTCAGTCTGGAACAAATCACCAGTGAAAGTAGCTAACCTTCCAGTAGAGTAATAGAAACACTTTTTTTTTTAAATCAAAAAAGGACAGAATTTCCCTTGGGTAGCAATAATCAATCAAATGGAGCATGTCCAGTGATGGAGTTCACCAGATTTTGCTTAAACTTTGTTTGGGACATGATAAAAATAATTTAGCAGACGTCCGGTGGCGACATTGGAGGGAACGGTCGCTCATTCGCAGCTCTCAACCATAGTGTTTTTTTCAATTTCTTTTAGCCGGATCTTTCAGGAAATTTCTCAACGTAAGTTGATCGAAGGGAGAGGAAAAGGAAGTGTCCCTCAATTTGTGCAATCATGTCCAAATAAGAGTCGAAAAAGAAGAAACTAAAAGATGAGTGAAAGCAAGGCTCACAGGCCATCGAGCACAATGGTAACGAGAAAAAGCATGTCCACGCCAGCTCAATGGTCGATGGAGCAATGGGTCGAGTACCTGGAAGTTCACCCAGCATCATAAGGAGTGTGCAGAAGATAGGACAATAGCCTCGATTAAGGAGGTGGTTGACCGGGTGGAGGAGAAAATGACGACCCAGGGACAGGAGATTCAAAAGTTGCAGGAGCAGGCGACTAAACAAGAGGAGGAGTCCACTACAATGGCTTTGGAAATTAGCATACCACAGGACAGCCAGAAACGACTGCCGGATAAGGTAGAAGCCTTGGAGAACCGGTCTCGCAGGCAAAATATCCGAATCGCTGGGCTGCCAGAGGGAAAGGAGGGATCAGAGGAGGGTACGTATGTGGGGAAGATGTTGCAGGAGATGGTCGGGGCCAATGTGTTTGACAAGCCGCTGGAGGTGGACCGGGTGCACAGGGTGCTCGTACGTAAGCCCCAGGGTTGTGAGCCCTCGAGGGCCATAGTGGTGAGGCTACATCGATTCCTTGACATGGAGCGTATCATGAAGTGGGCCAGGCAGATGAAACGGTACATGTGGGAAGAATCAGAGATCCGGGTGTACCAAGATTGGGGACCAGAACTCGCAAAGAGGAGAGCAAGTTTCAACAAAGTTAAGGCGGCCCTGTTTGCGAAAGACGTAAAATTTGGACTGCTATACCCGGCTCATCTTTGGGTGACCTAGGAGAACTGGGAACAGTACTTCAACTCTCCGAACGAGGTGGCTACTTTTATGGAAGACAACAATCTGGTTCAGGAAGACCCGGGAGGCAGATTTGTTATGGTTAAAGGGAAGCTAGAGGGAATGGCAGTGGTGCTGGTGAATAATATGTACCCCAAACTTTGATAATGTCGCGTTTGTCAAGAAGGTGCTGGGAAAGATCCCAGACCTTGACTCGCACCGGCTGATCATGGGTGGTGACTTTAATATGAAAATGAAAATCACTTATTGTCACGAGTAGGCTTCAATGAAGTTACTGTGAAAAGCTCCTAGTCGCCACATTCCGGCACCTGTCCGGGGAGGCTGACACGGGAATCGAACCGTGCTGCTGGCCTGCTTGGTCTGCTTTAAAAGCCAGCGATTTAGCCCAGTGAGCTAAATCAGCCCCAGCCCCTAATATGGTCCTGGACCCGAGATTGGTCCGGTCAAATGCTAGGTCAGGGAAATTATCAGCAATGGCAAAGGAACTGCGGGGGTTCATGGAGCGCATGGGAGGGGTAGATCCGTGGAGATTTGAGAGATTAAGGAGCAGGGAATATTCATTCTACTTCCATTTACATAAGGTGTACTCCAGGATAGATTTCTTTGTGCTCGATAAAACACTTAGCAGGGGTTGAGGACACTGAGTACTCAGCAATTGTGGTTTCAGATCACGCACCACACTGGATAGACCTATGGGCAGGCACGGGAATGCCGCAGTGCCTACAGTGGAGACTAGATACAGGGCTATTAGCGGATGAGGAGATCTGTGAGCGAGTGAGAGAGGCCATTCGGGGGTACATAAAGATCAACGACATGGGAAAGATTGCGGCTGGGGTAGTCTGGGAGGCACTGAAAGCGGTCATTAGAGGGGAATGTATTTCGATTCGAGCCCACAGGGATAAAACTAAGCGATTGGAGCTAGACAAATTGGTAGGAAAAATCTTACAGGTGAACAGGAGATATTCGGAGTCTCCAAATGAGGACCTCCTGAAGGAGCGTCAGAGACTTCAAATGGAGTTTGGGCTCCTTTCCACAGGTAAGGCGGAGGGTCAGCTGAGGAGGATAAAAAAGGGCCATATATGAGCATGGGGAGAAAGCTAGCAGGATGCTGGCTCATCAGCTGAGGAAACAGGAGGCGGTGAGAGAAATAGGGAAAATAAAGGATATGAGGGTGAATATGGTGACAGACCCGGGGGCGGTGAATGAAGTGTTCCGGGAATTTTATAGCCAGCTAAATGATTTGGAACACCCAGTTGGGGAGGAGGGCATGAATCAATTCCTGGGGAGGCTAGAGTTCCCGAAGGTAAATTAGGAGCTGGTGGAGGCCCTGGGGGGGGGGGGGGGGGGGGGGGGGGGGGGGAAATGGCCTTGGGGAGGTGATAGATGGACTGGGGGCGATGCAATCTGGTAAAAGCCCGGGACCTGACGGATTTCCAGTGGAATTTTATAAGACGTTCTCTGGGTTATTGGGGCTGCTCCTGGTTAAGGCTTTTAACGAGTCCAAGGATCTGAGAGTACTCCCCCAACATTATCACAGGCATCAATTTCTCTCATCCTGAAGCGAGACAAGGATCCGGAGAGCTGTGGATCGTACAGGCCAATTTCCCTCTTGAATGTAGATGCCAAGTTATTGGCAAAGATCCTGGCCACTCGAATAGAGGATTGTGTCCCAGAGATAATTGGGGAGGATCAGACGGGATTTGTAAAGGGTAGGCACCTGACATCCAACATTAGACGGCTTCTTAATGTAATTAATTATGATGCCAGCGGAGGGGCCCGAGGCTGAGGTAGTAGTCGCCATGGATGCGGAGAAGGCTTTCGACCGGGTGGAGTGGAAGTATCTATGGGATATTTTAGGCAGGTTTGGGAGTGGGTCAGGTTATTGTACCAGGCCCTGGTGGCAAATGTAAGAACTAACCGAGTTTGGTCGGACTACTTTAGTCTATGTTGGGGGACAAGGCAGGGGTGCCCACTCTCCCCATTACTGTTTGCCCTGGCCCTTGAACCCTCAGCAATGACCCTGAGAGCAGCGAATGCCTAGCGGGGTATAGTGAGGTGTGTGTGTGTGGGTGTGTGTGTGTGTGTGGTGTGTGTGGGGGGGGGGGGGGGGGGGGGGGGGGGGGGGGGGTGAAACACAGGGTCTCTCTCTATGCGGACGATTTGCTGTTTTATATTACGGACCTGGTGGGGGGTATGACTGAAATCATAGAGGTATTAGGAGAATTTGGATATATTAGGAGATTTTCAGGCAAAAAGTTAAATATGGGAAAGAGCGAGATGTTCGTGATCCAGGCACGGGGGCAGGAAAGAAGGCTGAAGGAGCTACTTTTTAAAGTGGTGGGGAGGAGTTTTAGGTATTTGGGGATTGAAGTGGCCAAGGATTGGGGCAGCTGCACAAGTTAAATTTGGGCAAAGCCATGGATAAAATGAGAAGGGATTTCCGTAGATGGGACATGCTCCCACTGACGCTGGCGGGGAGGGTTCAGACGGTGAAGATGACGGTCCTTACAAAACTGCTTTTCATTTTTCAATGTCTCCCAATTTTTGTCCCAAAGGCTTTTTTCAGAAGTATAAATGCGGCGATATTGAGGTTTATATGGGTGGGTAAAACCCCGAGAATAAGGAGGGCACTCCTGGAACCGTGGAGAAGGGGGCTTGGTTGTCCCGAGCTTTATTAACTATTCCTGGGCTGCCAACGTATCGATGGTCAGGAAGTGGGTAGTGGGGGAGGGGTTCGGTTTGTGAGCGGGTGGAGGCAGCATCCTTCAAAGGTACGAGTCTGGAGGATTTACTGACGGCAACCCTGCCGTTCTCGCCAGCTCGGTACACTACAAGTGCGGTGGTGGTGGCAGCCCTAAGGGTGTGGGGGCACTCGAGGCAGCATACGAGACTGGAGTGTGGTCACCGATTTGTGACAATCACCGGTTTGTCCCGGGGGTCTGGATGGGGGCTTTAAGGTATGGCAGTGGGCAGGGGTTAGGAGGTTTGGGAATCTATAATCCAGGAGGGCTTTCTGACCTTGGATACATTAGAGGAGGAGTTTGATTTGCCGGGTGGGAACGGGTTTTGGTGCCTGCAAGTGCGGGACTTTGTACAGAGGCAGGTTCCAAGCTTTCCTCACCTCCCACTGAGGGGACTACAGGATAAAGTGCTGTCAAAAACAGGGATAGAAGGTGGGAAGGTTTTGGAGATATACAGGGAATTGTTAGAGTGGGAAGGGGCCCCTATCAGAGAGGTGAAGAGGAAGTGGGAAGAGGAGTTAGGAGGGGAGTTGGAAACTGAACTGTGGGAAAAAGCCTTGAAAGGGGTAATTGCATTCTCGTCCTGTGCTGCACTTAGCTTGATTCAGTTCAAGGTAGTCAACAGGGCAAACGTAACAGTAGCCTGGATGAGTAGTGTTGCCTTTTTTACCTGCTATAAATATGGCAATCAATGAGGTTGCCCTTCTTTCTTTTGATATCGATATTATATTGCTCAGAGTCGGCAGGTATCAAATGACCTACCACAAGGTTCAACTAGGTATCAATCAAAGAGCCAAACACCAGTTAGTTCGTTCAAGGTCAAGGGTACTTTATTTACACACACAATTAATCATGCAACATAAACACTACTTGTTACACTCCACCTATCAACTATGACAACCTGTACTTAACTTTAGGCACCCGGTTTAGGTCAGAGGAACAGTGGCCTTTGCTCAAATCTGGATCTATCGGGTCTGGAGAAGTAACTGCTGCTCAGCTGGGCTCATCCATCTGATAGCGGGCGTTGAACTTGGACTTGCTTCTGGTGGTGCTGCAATTGGAGGTACACGTTGCCGGAGTGCCAGATCCAAGAGAGATCGAACACATGACGGTCTCTCTCTTTATCCCTGGGTGGTATCGCGCTCTTTTGGGCGGTCCTTTGGTTTGGACCCCATTAATTGGGTAGTTCATGGTCACTGTATTTGATTTTAGCCAATAAAGGGGCGGGTGCCTTGATGGCCGGGCATGTCCTAAGTGGTCATTGACCCTGTTGTTAATGCTTCCTGAGTACAGGGATTGCGCCGAAATGTCTGGGATTGTATCGGTCGCTCAAGTATCAGTCTTTTGTCTCACGGAGATGGGCCATCGAAATGCTAATCGGTTGGGGGTTTCGATGCTGTCCAGATTCTTCAGTCACAAATAGACATTCAGGCTCTGTGCCTGCCTGAACCTTACATTGTCCATTTTTCCTGTTATGCTTTGTGACCGTCCATGTTTCTTATTGTAAGTGGCCATCCCAGATGGCTACAGTAGGTTCTTCGAGGAGATAGAGAACAGATGTGGACGGTGTGGGGTAGCCCGGCCAACCATCTTCATATGTTTTGGGCATATCCAAATATGAGGGAATTCTGGCAGGGATGTTATGTCAGAAGTTCTGGAAGGTTGGGTAACTCCGAGTCCAGAATTGGCAATATTTGGGGTGTCGGAGGATCCGGGGGCAAAGGGGGGTGGGAGGCCGATATCCTGGCCTTCTCCTCCCTGGTGACCCGGAGATGGATCTTGCTGAGGTGGAAGGACTCGGAGCCCCCAGAGTCAGGAGTGTGGGTCAGCGACATGGTAGGGTTTCTCAGTCTGGAGAAAATCAAGTTCACTCTGAGAGGATCAATACAGGGATTCGTCCAGAGTTGGCAGCCGTTCATCGATTTCTTTAACAAAAATTGAACGTCAGCAGTAAGGGGGGAAAGGGAAAAGGGGGGGAAGGAAAACAGGAGGCATAGTAATGTTAAATAAGGACAGGGATCTTAGTGCGGAATTCTCCGCAATGGCCGACGCTGTCGTGAAACCCGGAGTGTTTCACGACGGAGTCGGAGGCCGCTCCTCGCCCCCTATTCTCTCCACTCCCCCCCCCCCCCCGGGGCTAGGAGCGGCGTTTCGTGAAGCTCGGCCGCCGGGCCTTGATGCTGGCGTCAAGGCGGCGCGCCGATAATGATGCGGCCGGCGGCGCCTTAGTGACGTCAGCCGCACATGCGCAGGTTGGCCGGCTCCAACCCGCGCATGCGCGGTTGCCGTCTTCCCCTCTGCTGCCCCGCAAGACGTGGCGGCTTGATGTTGTGGGGCGGCAGAGGGGAAAGAGTGTGTCTCTTGGAGACGCCGGCCCAACGATCGGTGGGTACCAATCGCGGGCCAGTCCCCTCCCGAGCACGGCCGTGGTGCTCAATCCCCTCTCCGCCCCCCCACAGGCCCCAAACTCACCTTTCGCGCAATGTTCACGCCGGCAGCGACCAGGTGTGGACCCGTCGGGGTCGTCAGGCCACTTGGCCCATTCGGGCCGGAGAATCACCGGGAAAAACGGCGAGCGTCGGTTCTCCGAGCGGGGGTGGGAGAATTGCGGGGGGTGCCAGAGCGGCCCTCCCGCGATTCTCCCACCCGGCGTGGGGAGTGGAGAATCGCGCCCTTAGTATATGGGTAATTGGGGACAGGGCGGGAGAAGTGGGGGACATGGTTTATTGTTTGTTGTTCTTTTAGGGGGTATTTTGTGCGTCGACCCACATGGTTGTTTTAGAAATGTCAACATGTTAAATTGTGAAAATTACAAATGCTTCAATAAAATATTTTCTAAAAAAGAAAATAATTTAGCAATATCACATTATGCAATCTCCAGACTTAACGGGACACCACAAAGATTGATGTTTCATGATATCCCACAAATATATTGAACAACATTGTTGGTCTCCTACGACACAGAAAGAAACCCACTACTGTATATTTAAAAACTTATCGTCATTGGTATTTATTTATTAAAACTGGTCTTTTTCTCCTGATAAAAGAAAATTAAGATGGCTGCTAAAAGCCACCAAATCACGGGGTTGATCCTCTGGCTGGGAGCTATCCCCAGATGTTTCAAGGACAAAATAATTATTTTCTCAGTTTCTGGAATGTCGCACCTCGTTATGACTCGAGACTCACATCACACCTGGGACTGTTCAGACCAATTTCAAAGGAAACTGGGGATGTCATTTACATTTGATAAGCCAACCTTTCTAGTGGAGTCAGTAGGTCTGCTGAGACATTAGCTTCCCAAACACCAGGCCCTCAACATAGATGGCACCCGTTTCAACAACTAATGATTGAGACATTCATTATCAGTCCTGAAACCGGAGACCAGACATTGCATAAATGTCCCTTTTGAAGTCATTGTAGAGAAGAAAGGTTCCCGTACCAGCCTCCCCGGACAGGCGCCGGAATGTGGCGACTAGGGGCTTTTCACAGTAGCTTCATTGAAGCCTACTCGTGACAATAAGCGATTTTCATTTTTCATTTCATTTCATTTTCATTTTTTCACATGCTCCAAGCCTCCAGCCTTTTGGACAGTTAAGCATTACATCTTTGACATTTCCAGGCAGACGGCTGTTTTAGCGTTGACTGGACAGAACTCAAGCACCTGGGCTGGGTAAGCAGTTTCAACTCCACAAACCTGCTTGATTCCAAAAAGCATCTGATCAACACTTGCCAAAAACCCACCGTGGAGCAGCAGAATTTGTTTCAAAGCTTTTTGTACTGGTCAACTAACCACAAACGCAGTGGAATGGAATCCCACCATGAAGGAAACATCCTCTGACTCTGGCACACAAGTGAACTAATTGTGGCGCTAACAATTATACTCAAAGCCGAGAGACTAGTACAATAGAGGCTTTATTGCTGTACGATGTTCTCCCTCCATCTGCAACAGTAGACTAAGGGTCTGAGCAGCTCTCATACATTTATACATAAGCTCCCTGTGGGCGGAGCTAGCCGGCAGGGGCTGACCGGAGGAACCTGTATTACAGGTACAGGCATACATCCCCCTACTGCAGTACACATAACTACAGTGGTTATCTCACCACATTCACCCCCTGTAAAAAATGAGTCCGGCGGGGGTGACATGTAACTCTAATACAAAGGATGCTATTTACAAGAGGGTCCAACAAGGAAAATCAAGAGTCCATCCGGTTAGCAGGTTACAGGTTGAGCCGAATCGGTGGTCGGACGTTCCGCTGTGATCGGCGTAGCTGTGGTGGTGACGTCGGCACAGGCGGTGATGGCCCCGATGGTGCAGGTGCTGGCGGTGTTGGTGCTGGCTGCTGGCGGGATGACTCCGAGAGCAAGCCGAAATCCTCCGTGTCCTCCAGGGTGGGCAGGGGGATGAGGGATGGACCTGATGGGGACGAATAGGGGGGCGCTGGGGTTGGCGCGGGAAGGGGTGTGGGCATGGGATCGGCACCTGAGGGAGCCAGGTCCCGGAGCGAGACTGAGCCAGGCCGTCGGGGAACTCCACGTAGGCATACTGAGGGTTGGCGTGGAGAAGGCGTACTTTGTCCACCAGGGGTTCCGCCTTGTGGTGCCGTACATGCCTACGGAGAAGGACTGGGCCCGGAGTCGTGAGCCAAGTTGGGAGCGACACTCCAGATGTGGACTTCCTAGGGAAGGCAAAAACACGTTCATGGGGTGTACTGTTAGTTGCGGTGCACAGTAGTGATCGAATGGAATGGAGCGCATCAGGGAGGACCTGCTGCCAGCGAGCGGCTGGGAGGTTTCTGGACCGTAGGGCCAGCTGGACGGCCCTCCTTACCGGCCCGTTCTCCCTCTCTTCGTGCCCGTTACCCCGGGGGTTGTAGCTGGTCGTCCTGCTGGAGGCGATACCCCTGCTGAGCAGGAATTGACGCAGCTCATCGCTCATGAATGAGGATCCCCTGTCACTGTGGATATAGTCGGGGAAACCGAACAGGGCGAAAATGGAATCCAGGGCCTTGATGACGGTGGCAGACGTCATATCTGGGCATGGGATGGCAAAGGGGAACCTAGAAAATTCATCGACCACACTAAGGATGTAGGTGTTGTGGTCGGTGGAGGGAAGGGGCCCTTTGAAGTCCACGCTGAGTCGTTCAAAGGGGCGGGATGCTTTCACCAGGCGCGCGCGATCTGGCCGGTAGAAGTGCGGCTTGCACTCCGCACAAATCTGGCAGTCTCTGGTGACTGTCCGTACTTCCTCGACGGAATAGGGCAGATTGCGGGCTTTGATCAGATGGTACAAGCGAGTGACCCCCGGATGGCAAAGGCTGTCGTGCAAGGCACGGAGCTGGTTCACTTGTGCACTGGCACATGTACCTCGGGAGAGGGCGTCTGGGGGCTCGTTGAGCTTGCCGGGGCGATACAAGATCTCATAGTTAAAGGTGGAGAGCTCGATTCTCCACCGCAAGATTTTGTCATTCTTGATCTTGCCCCGCTGCGTGCTGTTGAACATGAAGGCTACCGACCGTTGGTCAGTGAGGAGAGTGAATCTCCTGCCGGCCAGGTAATGCCTCCAGTGCCGCACCGCTTCAACGATTGCCTGGGCTTCCTTTTCGACAAAGGAATGCCGAATTTCGGAGGCGTGGAGGGTGCGTGAAAAGAATGCCACGGGTCTGCCGGCCTGATTCAGCGTGGCGGCAAGGGCGACATCTGAAGCGTCGCTCTCTACTTGGAAAGGCAGAGTCTCGTCTACAGCGTGCATCCCCGCCCTGGCTATGTCAGATCGAATGCAGGCGAAGGCTTGTTGTGCCTCGGCCGAGAGGGGAAAATGTGTGGACTGGATAAGTGGCCGGGCCTTGTCTGCGTATTGCGGGACCCACTGGGCGTAATAAGAGAAAAACCCAAGGCAGCGTTTGAAGGCCTTGGGGCAGTGGGGAATTGGGAGCTCCATGAGGGGGCGCATGCGGTCGGGATCGGGTCCCAGTAGTCCGTTTTGGACTACGTAGCCAAGGATGGCTAAGCGGTCTGTGCGGAACACGCATTTCTCCTTGTTGTACGTGAGATTAAGGAGAGATGCGGTGTGGAGGAATTTATAAATGTTGGCATCATGGTCCTGCTGGTCATGGCCGCAGATGGTGACATTGTCGAGGTACGGGAAGGTGGCCTGCAATCCGTACCGGATCGGCGACCCTCAGAAATTGGTACAGACGACCGTCCGCCTCGAAGGCAGTGTAGGGACGGTCCGATTTACGGATAGGGAGCTGGTGGTAGGCGGATTTCAGTTCAATAGTAGAGAAGACCCGGTACTGTGCAATCTGATTGACCATATCAGAAATGCGGGGGAGGGGGTACGCGTCGAGCTGCGTGTACCAGTTGATGGTCTGGCTGTAGTCCACGACCATCCTGTGCTTCTCCCCGGTCTTGACCACTACCACCTGGGCTCTCCAAGGGCTGTTGCTGGCCTCGATGATACCCTCCCGAAGCAGCCGCTGGACTTCGGACCTGATGAAGGCCTTGTCCTGGGTGCTGTACCGTCTGCTCCTGGTGGCGACGGGCTTGCAATCCACAGTCAGATTAGCAAAGAGGGAGGGGGGCTCGACCTTGAGGGTCGCGAGGCCGCAAACGGTGAGGGGAGGTAGGGGTCCACCGAATTTGAGGGTGAGGCTCTGGAGATTGCACTGGAAATCCAGGCCTAGTAAGAGTGAAGTGCAGAGGTCGGGGAGAATGTATAGACGGAAACGGTCGAATTCCACACCCTGTACAGTGAGTTTAACCAGGCAGAAACCCCGGATCGGGACAGAGTGGGAACCGGAGGCAAGGGAGATCTGCCGGTCGGCGGGATGGATCGCAAGGGAATAGCGCCTTACCGTGTCCGGGTGGACGAAGCTCTCGGTGCTCCCAGAGTCGATGAGGCAGGAGGTCACATGGCCATTGACCAGCACCGATGTGGAAGAGGGTGCCAGGTTGCGAGGGCGGGACTGGTCGAGCGTAACGGAGGCGAGCAGTGGGTGGTCGGCGGTTGAGTCAGATGAGTCCGACGAGGAGCGGTAGCGACCCGTGTCCCGTGATGGCGGCCCCTGGAGACGAGATGGCGGCATCCGCAGTACCTGTGGGTAAAATGGCGGCGTCCATGGAGCGCACGTTATGCGGTCGGAACAAAATGGCGGCGCCCATGGAACGCACATGGCTGTGGTGGATGAAGATGGCGGCGCCCATGGGGCGCACGTGGCGGGGGCGGCAAAAGATGGCGGCGCCCACTGATCGCACGTGGGGTCTGGGGAAGCGGACGGCGGGGCCCATTGAGGGAGCGGCTGAGGCGTGGGGACCGGCGGCGTGATAGCGGCGACCGTCCGGGACTGACACACCGCTGCAAAGTGGCCTTTCTTGCCACAAGCTTTGCAGGTCGCTGTGCGGGCCGGGCAGCGTTGGCGAGGGTGCTTCTGTTGGCCGCAGAAGTAACAGTGGGGACCCCCAGGGGGTGCGGTGCGGCGGGCAGCGCAGGCATAGTGCGCGGGCGCGGCTGCTGGGGGGGGCCGTTTGCGGGGTCCACGAGGGGTAGGACGGATGGGCCTGGGGAGCCGTTTGCGGGGTCCACGAGGGGTAGGACGGGTGGGCCAAGTGGCTAGCGGAGTAAGTGTGCGCACTACGGGAGGCGGCCGTCATGGAGAGCGCCAGGGCCTTTGCGGCCACGAGGTCGGGGGCGACCCGTTCCAGCAGTCGTTGCCGGATGGGGTCCGATGCAATGCCTGTAACGAAGGCATCGGGCATGAGTAAATCAGAATGTTCCGTGGCTGTGAGGGCCCGGCAGTCGCAGTCTCGTACCAGAGGTATAAGGGCCCTCCAGAAGTCCTCAATCGACTCGCCCGGCTGCTGGACGCGAGTAGAAAGTTGATGCCTCGCAAACAGGGTGTTCGCCGATGGTGCATAGTTCTCCTTGAGCAGTTCCATAGCTGCGGTGTAGTCGGTCGCATCTCGAATGAGCGGAAAGACGCTGGAGCTAAGTCTGGAGTACAGGAGTTGCTTTTTCTGAGCCTCCGTCGGGGGAGGGTCTGTTGAAGAGATGTAGGCCTCGAAGACTGCGAGCCAGTGATCAAAGTCTTTTCTGGCGTGAGGCGAATGCGGATCCAGCTGCAGACGGTCAGGCTTGACTCTGATGTCCATGGTGACTGGGAAATCGTACAGCAATAAATTGTGGCGCTAACAATTATACTCAAAGCCGAGAGACTAGTACAATAGAGGCTTTATTGCTGTACGATGTTGTCCCTCCATCTGCAACAGTAGACTAAGGGTCTGAGCAGCTCTCATACATTTATACATAAGCTCCCTGTGGGCGGAGCTAGCCGGCAGGGGCTGACCGGAGGAACCTGTATTACAGGTACAGGCATACATCCCCCTACTGCAGTACACATAACTACAGTGGTTATCTCACCACACTAATTTTCCTTTTTTCTGTGGTCTTTACTGTACTATTCCCCCTCACCCTTTTACTATGTGAACGTGAGGAGTGGAAAGTGGTGAAAAGTCCTTTTTTCACATGTTTTAATTGTGCACAATAAATCAACCTTTAATCCAAACTCAAGTTTGCTGTGGATTGTTAGTAAAATTGTATTGCAAAACTGAGGGATTGGGAAAATATGCCACTGCCTGTTCTTTTAAAAACAAATTCAAAGCACCTTCTGTTTATGAACAGGTGGTAAGAGCTCCATAACAACATCAAGATGCATTTATGTGCCACCATAAATGTAATAAAATGTACCAAGGCACTTCACAAGAGCAATATAAAGCCACATTTAATACCAATCACATGGGTGATCTTGGGTCAGATGGGTAAGTTTTAAGAAATATCTTGAAGGAGGTAGTGCTGAGGTAGCTAAAAGAATGGCCACTAATAGTGGTGCAATTAAAATTGGAAATGTTAGAGGCCAGAATTGGATAAGCAGCAATGTCTAAGGGCTGTATTACTGGAGGAGGTTACAGAGATAGTAAAGGGGCAAGGCTACAGAAGGATTTGAAAACAAGGATGGCAATTTTAACAGCATTTCTTAGCCAGGAGCCAACATAAGTCAGTGAACTCTGGAATGATGGGTGAACAGGACCTTGCGAGTAAGGACACAGGCTGCCGATCTCAAGATCATCCATAACATAGAATGCGGGATGCTAGCCAGGAGTGCATTGTGATTGTCAAGACTAGAAATAACAAAGGCATAAGCAGCAGATGAGCTGAGGCAGAGGCACAGTCAGGTGATGTTACAGAGATGGAAATAGGCAATGTAGGCGTTGGAGTGAATATGTGGCTAGAAGATCATCTTGGACTCAGACATGACACCAGGTTTGCCTACAATCTGTTTCAGCCTCAAATAGTTTCCAGTGAGTGTCAGTGGGTAGGAAGAGAAGTTTTCTGTGCGGACCAAGACAATGGGTGCAATTCAGCAGCCTCGTCGCGCTCAACTTGGTGTCGGGACGAGGACATAGAGGGCGCAATTAAACTGAAACATTTCTATGTCCGGTTTCGTAAAGAGCCAAAAAAGATCCGGCACTTCAACGCCACTTTGCTGTTTTTGGCCTCGGTGAGGAACTCCCCGTGAATGCTGAACTTTAGTAAATTTCTGTACTGGTGGTGCCAGAGCAGAAAGACTACTCACAGATAGAGGCGCCATTTTTAAAGGCAACTCCAATCTTTTGATCCTCCTCAGCGATTCCATTGTGGCTTCTGGATTCTCCCACTTCACCCAACTTACCACTTACGGGGTCCTTGAGCCCCCCCCCCCCCCCCCCCATCCCTTCACCCCACTTCTTATAGGCAAGGCTTCCCCGGGCCCAACCCCGGCGTGGGCAACCTGGCACCCAGGCACCATGGCATTGCCAACCTGGCACACTGGAAGTCCTGCCTAGGCATCTTGGGAAGCGTCAAGGTGCCCGGTGCCAGCAGGAGTGCCAGAGTGCCATCTTGCCAATGCCAGACCACTCGGTGATCTCCAATGGCCTACCTTTAACAGCCAGTGACCTAGAGGGGGGCATTAATGGGCCCTTGGAGATACCAGAGTCATTGGTGCAAAAGTGGGGAGAGGAACTATTGGTGATAATCTGGCTCTTATTAGATAGTTAAGAATGGATCCAGTCAAGTGCTAATTAAGGTCAATTCTGCAATATTACTTCTCCTTTGGCAGCCTCACTCAGCAGAAATCTGAATCAGAGAATTCAATACAAAGGATACAAACCCAATTTCAAATTTTCTAAATGTCCAGTCACCTGAAAGTTGAGCATAAGATCTTCACTTGAGAAAATCTTATGCTCAATTATCTGACCTGACATTTTGCTAAGTGTCAAAAATGTAATCTTGAAATTTTTCCTCAATTTTCATTAATATTCTCCAAAGACCCTCCACATTTCCAAAGAAAAATGATCTTTAATTGGAATTGATAGTTCCAACCGTAGAATTTCTTCAGTTGTTGGCATTTTTAATCCCACTGGCATATTTTACCCCCGGAGCCTTTCACTGGGTGCCAAGCAAGCCCAATGTACCTGGGGTGCCCTGCAGATGAAACAAAAGAGGTGCCTTTGAATTTAAAATTCTGCCACTTGTATCCTAATAGTGTGCAGCCACCCTTCTGACCAAAGGCATCAAGACATCCTGATTATTACCAAGTCACGACCAGAAACTCCAAAAATCATCTGACAGAGAGCTGGTGCGAGCAAATGCAAACTTGTTTGAAAATATTTTGGGTTTTCCCCAGTCTCCTGAATACCCTCTGGACCACAATCATCCCATTGCCAGAATTCTTTGCTCTCTCCAACTGTTGTCATCAGACTGTCAGACCTAATTGTCCTACGGATTCAAAATGTTAATCATGTTTCCCTTCAAAGATGCTGCCAGATCTGCTGAGTTTATCCACGTTTTCTGTTTTTATTCAAATTTCCAGCATCCACAGCATTTAGCTTTTATTCCCTTCTTATTAGTTTGCTCTTTCTTGTCATTTATTTTCTTGTCAACAAATCTGAGTGGCCATCCTCCTCCTCTCAAAACAAATAAATTTATCTTGACGAGGACCTACTGCCTGATTTTTTGAAGATTATCCTTCTACCAACCAATGATTCCACTGTGAAACACATCTTCCCCTCCCTCCCCTCTGGGATGGTCTTGTTCCTTTTCGATTACCTAAATTGTCTTGTTTTCGTCAATACAAGAAAAAGCTTATCAACGATAGACAATCTTTTGCTCACCTCTGGCCTCCAACCTCTCTGTTTTGCAACCTTTCTTTTTTATCAAACCCTATGATGGCCAGTGCGCCTCTAAACTTTTCTCTGTTCCACAGCTGTAAGCTATATTACGTTCTTGCTCTGTTGAAAGAAGGCTGTTACAGTCTTTTATTTGAACGTTTTCATGTATTACACAGCTGTGATACCTTTATAAGTCTCTCCTTCTTGCTAATTCATAATGCTTTTATAGTTCAAGGTTGACATTGCTCAATCCTTCAATTTGTTTAAAATTTAAAGCACCCAATTATTTTTTTTCCCCATTAAGGGACAATTTAGCACGGTCAATCAACCTGCCCTGCACATCTTTCAGTTGTGGGGGTGAGACCCACGCAGACATGGGGAGAAATGTGCAAACTCCACACAGACAGTGACCCGGGGCTGGGATCGAACCTGGGACCTAGGCGCCGTGAGGCAGCAGTGCTAACCACTGCACCACCTTGCCGTCTTCAATCTTGCTTTGCTTCACCTCTTTGCCTTTTGGTGGTGCTCTATGCTTTGATTTTTCAGTTAAAATAAATGATTTGAATACGTTTCATCTTTATTTCTCTATTTTATTTTGGACCACTTCTTACCTCTTTGTATCTCATTAAGTTATACATTGTGCCCTGAAAGGACAGACAGGCAGATGACCTGCTCTGAGGTATCTGCCAAGACTACATTTGAATGATAGGAAAAGAGAAACAATGGCTGAAAATAACCTGGCTTCTGGTTCGTTTCGCTCTCTGTTGAGAAGTGCCTGACGTCTGCTGAATGAATGCCCCCTTGACTGATTGGTAGTCAGTTTGCAGGAACTTACATCATATTGCTGTTTGGCAATGTGTCATGCATTCTAATTTTTTTAAGTCCTGGAGATGACAATGTACAAAATATTGGAAAATTTCACTCTAAGCTAGAAAATAAAGAATTAATTATGCAAAACGTTTTAATTGCTGAAAAGAATGACTGACCTGCAAGCCCTCTATGGCTAGTCTCAGGATAGTGGGAGTCAGTTTGGAGGCTTGTTTAAATGTAAAATTACTCCAGTCTATAATTAACATAAATCCATTTATCTGTAACTCTGGGTCTTCAATAAGGATTTCCAAGGACAGGAGGATAGCGCGGAGAATGTCCACAAAGGTATTCCTAAAAGAGAAAGGCATACAACACCAAAGGGATTAGGATTTTTAAGCAGTCTGTCGAGCGGGAAATAATCCATTGATACCTGATATTGCGACATCGTGCTCCATCTGGGTTTCATTGCTGAAAACATTAATTTAATTAAGGACTCATTTACTTCTTACACATGATTTAGACAGTACTGTGTTCCAAACTACCGGTACTAAAATATGAACCTGATCCATGCACAACAATCCAATAAACTTTTATCTTGTTCTTGTATATAACATAATCCTGATAATATCTGATTAAACAGAATTTCAATTTCTTTTAGAAATGCACTAAATATTGTAAAATGCTAATATTAAATGGAAACAGAATCTTTCTAGAACACCAACTATCGACACATGTTAATGGAAAGCAGTTTCAGCGTACTGTATCATGAATTCAAAATTGCCCACCTTGTATGTGCAAGAGGGCGGAGGCAGATTAACTCAACTCAACTCAACAGGTTAGTTTAGCTGCACATCAGTTCCAGGATAATTGCAGCCAGTGCAAAACAAAGTATTAAAAAATAATTTTTAAAGCTAATTTTTTGTTTTATCGATCTAACATTAAACTTCAACAGTTTTCAGTGCGGTGACCATTGAATGACGCCACTCTGGCAGGTAACAACCCTACATCAATAATAATAATCTTTTATTGTCAGAAGTATGAAAATCTCAGCCAATCTCAGAATGATCCCTTTAATATAATGGTGCCCATATTTTACATATTACCAGCTCCTAGGAAAAGATCCTTTCAGTGAAAGTGTAGTTACACTATCACTATGAGACGTTCCTGCCAAAGTCTATGGGCGGGATTCTCCATTCCTGAGACCAAGTATTGACGCAGGAGCAGAATTCGTTGACTTTTCTGACAGCAAAACTGGCGCCGAACCTGGACCGATTCAACGGCTGTGGAGGGGCCACGTGGAACACAATTTATTTCAATGGAAAACAGTGCGGGACTCGCCGGGTCCGTGATTGACACTTGGGAGCCTGACAAGCTGCCCCATATACACATTACGATCCCCCCACACACTCATGCCAGCCAACAAGATGGCACTGGTTGTGCTGGAACGCGCCCATACAGCTTAAGGGTCAGCTGGGGCTAGAGGGCACCAAGGGGTGTGCCCTGGGGGGCCACCCATATGACCTGTAGCCCTTGGTTCACAGTGGGTTGTTAGCTGCGTGTTCAGCTACATGACTGCCTTTCCGGCTGTGCCAATGGTGCTACGTGCCCATCCACCCTGACCCCACAGCCCACTTCCTGACCATCCTCCGCTACTCCCCCCGGCCCTGTCAGAAGCCCCCCAGCCAGAGGCACAACTGTCAGCAAACTATGGCAGTGTTGGTTGCTTTCTGTACCCCCTCTCTCTCCCTCAACAGCCACGGCACCGGCTTCACGATTTTTAAAAGCACAAGTGAACAGCGCCGTTGGGAACTCAGCCCATCGGAGGCAGAGCATCACGGAGGCTCCAGAGAATACCGCATTGGGCCCACTAATGACAAGTAAACACAATCCTATACCTCTGACCCTAAACTGAAATGAAACATCACGGGTGAGATTTTATCCCACACAATCACTTACAGAGTTAAATTAGACTCCACATTTATTGCAAACGGTTCACACATTTTAATTAAAGGGACCCTGGCAGGGGTCAAAAAGGCTGAACTAGACATGGATTCCTCAGGTTGCAACAATCACAATCTTGGAGCGGATTCCCGGGAAATATGCTCTCCGAATCTTTCACTTTGACCTGGAGGTCCTGCTGCACTCAGGGACTGCAGAGCGATCATCGTTCCCAAAGATGTGAGGAAGCGGACAGCCTCTCCAAACAAACAGGAGTGCTGGAATAGGCCACGGAAATCAACAGGAATGAGGTCACTTCAACCTGGAGACAGTGAACCAAGATGATCTAGGGCTTCAGTCGGGCAGGCAACGTGAGTGGCACAAGAGCTTCCCAGCATGCTCCGGCACAGCACTCTATTGGCTAAAACACTCCCAGCTCCATCCATTTTTCCCTCTCTCCCGGAACCTCCTTACATCCTCATCTGAACAGCCAACACTCACAGATCCTTTTGCCCTCTTTGATCCTCATCCTAATTGCCCACTTAAAAACATGCTTCATAGTCACCGCTCATAAACAGCGTACTTCCCTCTTTTCCACACAAGCAATTGCTAACACTCATAACGTCTTGCAGAAAAGAGCACACAACTTCAGAGAGAGGCAAAGATTATTGATGGGGAGAGAGGGAGCGGGTTAAGTGTGGCCCACCAATGGCCACACTTTGATGACCACTGGCAGCACATGCGCATTGATCCATTGGGAAAGCGACTTTGTTGCAGGAGGCTGGAAATGTCAACAAAGACGAGGGTAGAGGTTTGAGCCTCCAGAGGCATTCTTGCTCACACGTGTTGAGAGAGCTGGGCCGGATTCTCCGAACCCCACGCCGAAACCGCGGCCGGCGGGGGGGGTGGAGAATCCATTTTCCCGCACGGAATCGGGACCGCCGCCGGTTTCCCGCTTCTGCAGGCCCTGAAAGGCGGCGTACTCACCCGCCTAGGACCTACCTGGGACCATTGCCAGAGGCCACTCCGCCATTCTCTGCCCCCGTCTGGCCAAAGTCCTGACAGTGTGGAACTAATGTGGTCCAGCCGGTCGGCATACTCTCGTGGCTGCTGTGGACTCAATTCGCCCCTGCTTTTCCTGGTCGGGGGCAGGCCGATCGGAGGGCGGGGGGAGGGGGGGGGGGCCTTATAGGCAGCCGGGGAATGTTTGTGCGGGCAGTCAGGGTTGGGTGTGTGGCCGATGGGGGTTTATTTTCCGGGTCCAGCTCCGCAGTCCGAGTCCGCCATGGAGCACGGAGCAGCCGCTGGAGGCCGCCGCCGTGCAAGTGTGCAGCCTCTGACCCGGAAGAATGGCGGCCCGTGTCTGCAGCAAAAGCTGCTAGATCTACGCCAGCTCCTGAAAATGAAATGAAAAATGAAAATCGCTTATTGTCACGAGTAGGCTTCAAATGAAGTTACTGTGAAAAGCCCCTAGTCGCCACATTCCGGCGCCTGTTCGGGGAGGCTGTTACGGGAATCGAACCGTGCTGCTGGCTTGCCTTGGTCTGCTTTCAAAGCCAGCGATTAGCCCTGTGAGCTAAACAGCTCCTTGCTCGCTCCCTGCAGGGTGAGGAATATGTGGTTTGCAAGGCGAGGAATATGTGGTCCTTTCATGCCAGCTTTTCTGGTGTGAAACTCCACCATTTTGACGCAGGCGTAGGGATATTGTACCAATAATGGAGAATCCAGCCCCTGATCTCTGCCTCTGGACCCTGGGCGAGATTCTCCGCTCCCCCAGCCACGCGTTTCTCAGTGGCGCGCCAGTCGCTGCTTGTCAATGGAATTTCCCATTGTGACCACTCCATACCGCTGTGAAACCCATGGGTGGGTTGCGCTGCCGAGTGGAAAAATGAATCCCCACGAATAGAGAATTCCGACCTCTGTGTTGGGATGTCTCTTTCAAGCTGTATTTGCGTCCAACCCCACTGAACTGTATGGCAATCTGTGGCTGAGGAGAAGGTGCTGCTACAAGTATTCCTCATCAGAGACACAAGGTGAAGGGGCATAAACTGCTCCTATTCTGTGGTGAAGACTGACAAGATGCTTGCAATCACTTGTCAAGCCGTGAAAACACACTCACAGAAGAAGTGGTGTGAGCACCAGCCTCTCCCCAGGCATGGCTGGAGCTCTTCAATTTCACTGATCATAGGCTTCCCAGCCTGCGAATATCATTGAAGCCACATTTTTCTGGTAGGGCCTTGGGTTCAGGAAATGGGTTTATTATCTGTTAAAGTCCGAATCCTTGGTTAAAAGTTAATTACCCATTTGCATATGACAATTACTGACCCGAGAGCTCTCAGCATGCATCCAAACCCACCTCTCCTTGCCTGTTAAGATTCCATCATCATTGCTCTAAAATAAATATAATCTTCCTTGTGCTTCATGATGTGTTATTGGATTTACCACTATAAGTATTGCAATTGTTGTTCCATTCATTCATTCTGCAAGTTATTTTTCAACACCCCACAAGACGACAGGGCTACAGGATTTGGCACCATAGCTGGTCTGCCATAGGTGCAGGGGGTGATCAACTGCATTCATGTCACACTACATTCCTCGTGACATCAGGAAGTCCCCTTCACAAAAAGGAAGGGGTTCCACTCCCTCAATGTGGAGCTGGTGTGTGACCATCGGATGCAGTTCATACACATGTGTGCACATTTTCCAGGGAGCGTGCATGACTGTTACATCCTCATGCAGTCACAGATCCATGAGAGTCATTCCAGAGCTGGCTTGTGGTGGACTCCTGGGGTCTTGGCTGATGACACCAGTGCGGAGGCCAGAGTCTGCAGCAGAGGGTCGGAACAACGAGGCACACAGTACCACCCAGTTTGTGATAGTGTGGTGCATCGGCCTCCTGGAGATGTGCTCCTGCTGCCTCAGGAGGTCCCAGTGGGGCCCTCCAGTACAAACCCCAGAGGATCTTCCGCATTGTGGTGGTTTGCTGTGCCCTACATAACCTGGTTCTGCAGTGGGTCAATTATCTTCATGAAGAGGATCTGGAGGAGCGGAACGTGTCCTTGGATGAGGAGAATTTTCAGGAGGGAGTTCAGGATGAGGCCGCTGAGGATCTGGAGGTTGGAGGCCAGGGTGTCAAGGGCCAGGATGTGCATGGGTAGGAGGATTGGGATTCCCTCATTGGGTTCCGCTTCATGGACTAGTACCAGCATGTTTTCCAATGGCTCAGCAACCAACCCCCATCACCACCACCCTCAGGACGTGTGACCCCTCTGCGAACAGAGGTTGAAAGTTGCAGATATATAAAGCACCAGACTGCTGGCAGTGACTTGCTGTGACAGTTTCCCAGGCAGGATTTGTCACCTTGCTGGAGGGCGCCTTGCCAGAATGAAGGTAATAATAATAATAATCTTTATTAGTGTCACAAGTAGGCTTACATTAACACTGCAATGAAGTTCCCGTGAAAATCCCCGAGTCACCACATTCTGGCGTCTGTTTGGGTACACAGAGGGAGAATTCAGAATGTCCAATCACCTAACAGCACGTCTTTCGGGACTTGTGGGAGGAAACTGGAGCACCCGGAGGAAACCCACCCAGACAGGGGGAGAACGTGTCTGTGAAGCAACAGTGCTTATCACTGTGCTACCGTGCTGCCCAGGTATATTGTTGCCCGACTCTCCTCCACAGCATCCAACAAACAGTTAAGGGGCCCCCTCTGAGAATCGAGGTGCAGGTTTCCACGCCACCATCTGTTGGTTTGAATGAAAGCAAGTACTGTGGAGCAGTTTAAAGCAGCCCAGATAACCCAGAGTTGTGAATCAGGCACTTCACATCTCAGGTGCACTGTTTTTCCTGTGGGGAAGGGCATTTTTTTCAAAGTGCTTGCAAATTGCCTCGCGGATTGCGCCACTGGGGCCGGCGGGTTTCATACCGATCTTCTCGCCGAAAATTATATTTTACCATTTTCTCTGGAGTTTTCCCTAGTGGTGAGTCTAGAACAAGGAGATGTATTTGAAATTTAAGAGGCCTCCCTTTTAAGACAGATAAGGAGAAGTATTTTCTCTCAGGATTGTTAGTCTGTGAAATTCTCTTCACCAGACAGCAATGGAGGTTGGATCATTGAATATACTCAAGGCTGAGTTGGATAGATTTTTGATCGACAAGAATGTCATGGGTGTAATGATATGTAGTGTCATGTGAGAGTACCTTTGAGAAATGGGTGTTTTGGAAATGTACCTTTAAGAAATGGGTGTTTATCAGTGATGTCAGAGTGGGGGTGGAGCTGGGCTGTCTGTCAGCTTTGTACTTTCGTTTTAGGCTGTTTGCTGCAGGGTATTTTTTTTTGTTTTGTTTTTCAGTGTTGGAGCTGAAGCCAGACAAAGCAGGTGTACTGTTGTTCTCTCTGCAATGAAAAGACTATCTCTTGATCATTTGGTCAATTCAGAATTATAAATGTTCTCAGTAGCGAATGTAAACCTGATGTGCTTCTGTTAAAAGCTGTTTCTTTTGTCTTCTGGATGTTGTTTGGGAAATTATTAAGGATTATATAGATTATATAGAGAAATACAGCACAGAACAGGCCCTTCGGCCCACGATGTTGCGCCGAACTTTTGTCCTAGGTTAATCATAGAATTTTGGACAATTTTTCATGGCCAATCCACCCAACCTGCACATTTAGGGCAGCAGGGTAGCATGGTGGTTAGCACCAATGCTTCACAGCTCCAGGGTCCCAGGTTCGATTCCCGGCTGGGTCACTGTCTGTGTGGAGTCTGCACGTCCTCCCCCTGTGTGCGTGGGTTTCCTCCGGGTGCTCCGGTTTCCTCCCACAGTCCAAAGATGTGCGGGTTAGGTGGATTGGCCATGCTAAATTGCCCGTAGTGTCCTAAAAAAAAAGTAAGGTTAAGGGGGGGTTGTTGGGTTACGGGTATAGGGTGGATACGTGGGTTTGAGTAGGGTGATCATGGCTCGGCACAACATCGAGGGCCGAAGGGCCTGTTCTGTGCTGTACTGTTCTATGTTCTATGTCTATCTTTGGACTGTGGGAGGAAACCGGAGTACCCGGAGGAAACCCACGCAGTCACGGGGAGGATGTGCAGACTCCACACAGACAGTGACCCAAGTCGAAATCGAACTTGGGACCCTGGAGCTGTGAAGCAATTGTGCTATCCACAATGCTACCGTGCTGCCCTTAAGAAGTTAACCTACACTCCATTATTCTACCCTAATCCAAGTACCTATCCAATAGCCGCTTGAAGGTCCATAAATTTTCCGACTCAACTACTACCACAGGCAGTGCATTCCATGCCCCCACTACTCTCTGGGTAAAGAACCTACCTCTGACATCCCCTCTATATCTTCCACCATTTATCTTAAATTTATGTCCCCTTGTAATGGTGTGTTCCACCCGGGGAAAAAGTCCCTGACTGTCTACTCTATCTATTCCCCTGATCATCTTATAAACCTCTATCAAGTCGCCCCTCATCCTTCTCCGTTCTAATGAGAAAAGGCCTAGCACCCTCAACCTTTCCTCGTATGACCTACTCTCCATTCCAGGCAACATCCTGGTAAATCTCCTTTGCACCTTTTCCAAAGCTTCCACATCCTTCCTAAAATGAGGTGACCAGAACTGCACACAGTACTCCAAATGTGGCCTGACCAAGGTTTTGTACAGCTGCATCATCACCTCACGGCTCTTAAATTCAATCCCTCTGCTAATGAACGCTAGCACACCATAGGCCTTCTTCACAGCTCTATCCACTTGAGTGGCAACTTTCAAAGAACTATGAACATAGACCCCAAGATCTCTCTGCTCCTCCACATTGCCAAGAACCCTACCATTAACCCTGTATTCCGCATTCAGATTTGTCCTTCCAAAATGGACAACCTCACACTTGTCAGGGTTAAACTCCATCTGCCACTTCTCAGCCCAGCTCTGCATTTTATCTATGTCTCTTTGAAGCCGACAACAGCCCTCCTCACTATCCACAACTCCACCAATCTTCGTATCATCTGCAAATTTACTGACCCACCCTTCAACTCCCTCATCCAAGTCGTTAATGAAAATCACAAACAGCAGAGGACCCAGAACTGATCCCTGCGGTACGCCACTGATAACTGGGCTCCAGGCTGAATATTTGCCATCCACCACAACTCTCTGTCTTCTATCGTTTAGCCAGTTTGTTATCCAACTGGCCAAATTTCCCACTATCCCATGCCTCCTTACTTTCTGCATAAGCCTACCATGGGGAACCTTATCAAATGCCTTACTAAAATCCATGTACACTAGATCCACTGCTTTACCTTCATCCACATGCTTGGTCACCTCCTCAAAGAATTCAATAAGACTTGTAAGGCAAGACCTACCCCTCACAAATCCGTGCTGACTATCCCTAATCAAGCAATGCCTTTCCAGATGCTCAGAAATCCTATCCCTCAGTACCCTTTCCATTACTTTGCCTACCACCGAAGTAAGACTAACTGGCCTGTAATTCCCAGGGTTATCCCTATTCCCTTTTTTGAACAGGGGCACGACATTCGCCACTCTCCAATCCTCTGGTACCACCCCTGTTGACAGCGAGGACGAAAAGATCATTGCCAACGGCTCTGCAATTTCATTTCTTGCTTCCCATAGAATCCTTGGATATATCCCGTCAGGCCCGGGGGACTTGTCTATCCTCAAGTTTTTCAAAACGCGCAACACATCTTCCTTCCTGACAAGTATCTCCTCAAGCTTATCAGTCTGCTTCACGCTGTCCTCTCCAACAATATGGCCCCTCTCGTTTGTAAATACTGAAGAAAAATACTTGTTCAAGACCTCTCCTATCTCTTCAGACTCAATACACAATCTCCCGCTACTGTCCTTAATCGGACCTACCCTCGCTCTAGTCATTCTCATATTTCTCACATATGTGTAAAAGGCCTTGGGGTTTTCCTTGATCCTACCCGCCAAAGATTTTTCATGCCCTCTCTTAGCTCTCCTAATCCCTTTCTTCAGTTCCCTCCTGGCTATCTTGTATCCCTCCAGCGCCCTGTCTGAACCTTATTTCTTCAGCCTTACATAAGTCTCCTTCTTCCTCTTAACAAGACATTCAACCTCTCTTGTCAACCATGGTTCCCTCACTCGACCATCTCTTCCCTGCCTGACAGGGACATACATATCAAAGACACGCAGTACCTGTTCCTTGAACAAGTTCCACATTTCACTTGTGTCCTTCCCTGACAGCCTATGTTCCCAACTTCTGCACTTCAATTCTTGTCTGACAGCATTGTATTTACCCTTCCCCCAATTATAAACCTTGCCCTGTTGCTCGCACCTGTCCCTCTCCATTACTAAAGTGAAAGTCACAGAATTGTGGTCACTACCTCCAAAATGCTCCCCCACTAACAAATCTATCACCTGCCCTGGTTCATTACCAAGTACTAAATCCAATATGGCCTCCCCTCTGGTCGGACAATCTACATACTGTGTTAGAAAAGCTTCCTGGACACACTGCACAAACACTACCCCATCCAAACTATTTGATCTAAAGAGTTTCCACTCAATGTTTGGGAAATTGAAGTCGCCCATGACTACTACCCTGTGACTTCTGCACCTTTCCAAAATCTGCTTCCCAATCTGTTCCTCCACATCTCTGCTGCTATTGGGGGGCCTATAGAAAACTCCCAACAAGGTGACTGCTCCTTTCCTATTTCTAATTTCAACCCATATTACCTCAGTAGGCAGATCCCCCTCGAACTGCCTTTCTGCAGCTGTTATACTATCTCTAATTAACAATGCCACCCCCCCCCCCCCCACCTCTTTTACCATCCTCCCTAATCTTGTTGAAACATCTATAACCAGGGACCTCCAACAACCATTTCTGCCCCTCTTCTATCCAAGTTTCTGTGATGGCCACCACATCGTAGTCCCAAGTACAGATCCATGCCTTAAGTTCACCCACCTTATTCCTGATGCTTCTTGCATTAAAGTATACACACTTCAATCCATCTCCTTGCCTGCAAGTACTCTCCTTTGTCATTGTTACCTTCCCCACTGCATCACTATGTGCTTTGGCATCCTGAATATCGTCTACCTTAGTTGCTGGACTACAGATCCGGTTCCCATTCCCCTGCCAAATTAGTTTAAACCCTCCCGAAGAGTACTAGAAAACCTCCCCCCCAGGATATTGGTGCCCCTCTGGTTCAGATGCAACCCGTCCTGCTTGTACAGGTCCCACCTTCCCCAGAATGCGCTCCAATTATCCAAATACCTGAAGCCCTCCCTCCTACACCATTCCTGCAGCCACGTGTTCAACTGCACTTTCTCCCTATTCCTAGCCTCGCTATCACGTGGCACCGGCAACAAACCAGAGATGACAACTCTGTCTGTCCTGGCCTTTAACTTCCAGCCTAACTCTCTAAACTTGTTTATTACCTCCACACCCTTTTTCCTACCTACATCGTTGGTACCAATGTGCACCACGACTTCTGGCTGCTCACCCTCCCCCTTCAGGATCCTGAAGACACGATCAGAGACATCCCTGGCCCTGGGACCCGGGAGGCAACATACCTTTCGGGAGTCTCGCTCGCGACCACAGAATCTCCTATCTATTCCCCTAACCATTGAATCTCCTATTACTATTGCTTTTCTATGCTCCCCCCTTCCCTTCTGAGCCCCAGAGCCAGACTCAGTCTGATTAATTAGTGTTGTATTCTTTGGGGGTTGTATTTGAATTAATGGTTGCTAAGATGTTCACTGTATGTTTTAAAAAGGTTAACTTGAGTTCATAGAATAAACATTGTTTTCCTTTAAAAAAAATACTTTTCCATTTCTGCTGTACCACATCTGTAGAGTGGGCCATGTGCTCCCCATACCACAATCTAGTAAACGTTGTGGGTCAGGTGAACTCCATGATACACTTTGGGGTTCTCTAAACCCTGGCCCATAACAGTAAACAGACATGTAACCAAAGGGTTAATCACAACACCTAGCTGTGGCACTACCATTAGAGGGCATCACAAGATCACACTATATAAATGAGTTTACAAAGGATCTTGGTCTCTCTTTCCACACAGGAGTAGCTAGACAGCAGTAGTATAGTATCGTTAGATCAAAGCCTAGACACCACGTGTAGTTCAGAGACAGTTTATATGGTTATATCTCATTACTTCATTTCTAGAGTTAGTTCAATGGAGTGTCAAGCTCATTTATTAGTTTTATCATTACTTAATAAATTTGTTTGCTTTACATCGAAGACTCGTGTATTCTTCAAGATCATCTGCAACCAGGAAAGGCAGATATTACTTTAACCAAGTAAAACAACAAGGGGTTATGGGGAAAGTGGAGTTGAGGTCACAATCAGAGCAGCCACTTGTCAAATGGTAGAACAGATTTGAGAAGCTGAATAGTCTACTCCTGCTCTAAATTTTTGTATTTACAGTGATGGCTTTCAGATCAGCATGTCATGGGCTTTGCATTTTTCTTTTTCTCACATTAGTTACTGTTCGGATCTCTGTGAATGGGCTTGCTGATTTACTCAGGTCCCCAATAATCAACAGAAAGGGACTTTCAGCCCATCAGTTTGGAAGCCAGATCCCTGAGATTAAATGATAATATGCTGAGCTACTGCACTGCTAAATCCCTGAGCGTGGTGTTTGAGAATAAAAGATTTACTTAAAAGACTATTGACTAGAATTGATATAGAGAGCTATGCATTAGTTCCGGTAATTTTTAATCACAAACAAGTAATCCGTGCATTAACGATGCAGCACAAACTGGATTCCTGGGAATTCACCATTTAGATAACTTACACTTCAGAAAATGTCATTTGTTTTTATGAAAAGAAGGATGTTACCATATGCTGCAGTAATATTTTTATGCTTGAAATTATCATTGAAGTATCTATTTTATATCATAACCTTTTGGCAACAAAATAGAAAATTATAACTTCATATCCAAATGAACATTAAAATCCTTCCGGATAGTTTTCCTTTTCTATTTGCACTTTGTGTTAAATGCTGTTGTAAAATAATCCCCAGATAGAGGGTGCACATGGGCATTATTCAAGGTTTGTTAGAGACACTGAAAAGCATTCAAAGAATAGCAACAAAGACATCCTTGCCTCAAAGCACTGAGGTGGAAGAGAAGCAGCTGTTCCTTCTGGAGCATATGAGGGGGAGGGGAACATGATTCAAACTTTTATAATCATGAAAAGAATCAGGAGGCATGGTTGCAGATTCAGGAATAAATTCATCTCAACCTGCAGAGAACGTGAATTCTGATGACTCATTCCAAAAAGAATCATAGAATCTCTACAGTGCGGAAGAAGGTCATTCGGCCCATCGAGTCTGCACTGTCCCTTGGAAAAATCACTCTACTTAAATCCACCCTCTCCCCATAACCCTACCTAACCTTTTGGACACTTAGGGACAATTTAGCATGACCAATTCACCTAACCTGCACATCTTTAGACTATGGGAGGAAACCGGAGCACCCAGAAGAAACCCACGCAGACACGGGGAGAAAGTGCAAACTCCACACAGTCTCCCAAGGCCGGAATTGAAACGGGGCAGAATTCTCCGACCCCCCGCAGGGTCGGGGAATTGCCCGGGGCTGGCGTAAATCCCGCCCCCACCGTGGCCGGAATTCTCCGCCACCCGGGAATCGGCAGGAGCGGGAATCACGCCCTGCCGATCGGCGTGCCCCCCGCAGCGATACTCCGGCCCGCGATGGGCCCAGCCGCTGACAGGCCAATCCCGCCGACGTGGTTTAAACCACCTCTGGTGTTGGCGGGATTGGCGGCGTGAGCAGGCCCCCGGGGTCCTGGGGGGGGCGCGGGCCGATCGGATCCCGGGCGGTGCCCCCATGGCGGCCTGGCCCGCGATCGGGGCCCACCGATCGGCGGGCGGTCCAGTGCCGTGGGGGGCACTCTTTTTCTTCCGCCGCCGCCACGGCCTCCACCATGGCAGAGGCGGAAGAGACCCCCTATCGCGCATACGCCGGTGTTGACGTCAGCGGCCGCTGACGCACCGGTGCATGCGTAGACCGGCGAAGGCCTTTTGGCCAGCCCCGATGCCGGGCGGCGTAGCGCCAAAGGCCTTTGGCGCCGGTTTTCGCGCCATCGGCGGAGCGGAAACCACTCCGGCGCGGGCCTAGCCCCTAAAGGTGCGGAGAATTCCGCACCTTTGGGGAGGCCCGACGCCGGAGTGGTTGGCGCCACTCCGCTACACCGGGACATCCCGCCCCGCTGGGTAGGGGAGAATCCCGGCCCAGGTCCCTGGAGTTGTGAGGCAGCAGTGCTAACCACTGTGCCACCGTGAAGCGATTGGTGATTAGTGAACATGGGGTATGAATTTGGCATTACAGCAGGTGGAAATGAAAATGAGAAGGTTCTGTGAAGAGTGTCAGTTTGGCAGGTTGAATTACTATTTCTCATTCTCACCTTCCAATATTTAAAACATCTACAAATCAGCAGTATGAGGGAGCAGCTCATGAATTAGCTCTTTGAAACTAATTATGATCAGATTTCATTTGTAAAACCAGTGAATTTTACATTGGATGTCACAGTACAATAAGAAATTAGCATTTCCTTATTGACAACAGGATGAGTAGCTCAGGACTACATGGCTAGTGACTAATGAGGCCATCCTAAATGAGTTGGTACTGTAGTCCATTGGACATTCTCCTCGACTAGGAGTTGGCAACCTTAACAGCAAGGAGTCATTTTTTTAAGTTTAGTCAAAAAGACAGGATGGAATTCTCCCAACCCGCCCGTGGTGGGTTTTGTGACAGGTGTGGGCAGTTAATCTGGCGGCAACCAAAAAGGCGAAAACCACATGGCATAAAACTGCCTTGTGGTTCTCCCAATGGCAGGTGGCACAAACGCCATTTGCATTCATTTGCAACTCATGAATACTCATTAAAACAGCTACATGCCAGCATTCCGACAGGCCTTACAGTCTTGTGTCATGTCAGTGGGAATGACGTCGGTGTCAAATCCAATTGCTATTGAGTGCCGTGCATTGACTTTGGGGTGAATGCAACAACTTCCTGTTGTAGTGCTACGCTGCTCCTGATGCATTGGGCATCATGGAGGTTCCTGCCTCCATGCCAAGCTGGTACCATGGTGCTGGACCCATAGACCCGTGTCACCGAGTCAGATCAGTACTGCGCCTGCGGTTGTGAAGTAGAGGGGTTTCTTCGTCCCTGGAGTTACGCAGCAGTGTTTTACTGGACAGGACTTGTGCTGCGAGACTCATTCTGCCATTGCAACAAATGTCCAAAGTCCGACCGGGGATGAAGTGTGAGGAGAGACCGGGGGATGAGTGGTGTGCCCCAATGAAGGCAAGGGGGAAATGTGGAAGGAGGGCTGTGCAAGGATGGGGAGGGGAGGGGGGGGGGGGGGGGCGATGGCTCATGATGGCAGGCAAAGGGGCAAGGAGGTGGATGAAGAAGATGAAGAATGGAAAGCAAAGGCAAGATCGAGGGAGGGAAGCTGGACCCTGACAAGGTGGCATGAAAAACTCATAAACTAGGGGATCAAAGAGATACCACATTGTTTACTGAAAGGGGATGGATGAAGACTCCAGATGCAGTTTGTAGAGGTCCAAGTGAGACATGGGTGATGAGCTTGGGTATCTGAATCAAAAAACTGACTTCTTCTTGGGGCTGCTAGCCTTTTCCCTCTGGGTTGCTGACATGCTGCATGGTCGAGCACAGGCAGCAGAAGAGAAGTCAACTCAGTCACCGCGACTGCATTGTGGGTAGCTGAAAAACTCCTCCAGTGACGAACAGGAGGAAGATCATCCAGCAGAGGTGGCAGAAGGGTGTTTGCTAATGCTGTTGGGGACGGTTTAAACTAATATGGCAGGGGGATGGGAACTGAAGCAGAAAGTCAGAGGGAATTAAGGTGGGGACAGAAACAAAAGGCAGTAAAGGAAAAGGTGGAAGGCAAAGAAACCAAAGACAAAAATCAAAGGGACATCTTGACAAAAACATGAATAGGATGGGAAAAGGGAGATATGATCCCCGGAGTGTAGGGTTTTAGTTCAGACGGGCAGCATAGTCGGTGCAGGCTTGGAGGGCCGAAGGGCCAGTTCCTGCGCTGTAATTTTCTTTGTTCTTGTTCTTTGTTCAATAAGGGCCATATTACATCATTATTCTAAAAGGACAAAAGATGTTAAAAAATAAGCCTGAAGACTGTGTTAATGCGAGGAGCATTTGTAATAAGGTTGCTGACAATTATTAACGGATATGATTTAATTGGGATCACGGAGACCTGGCTCCAGGGTGACCAAGGATGGGAACTCAACATCCATGGATATTCAATATTCAGGAAAGATAGAAGGAAAGGAAAGGGAGGTAGGGTAGTGTAGCTGGTTAAAGAGGAGATTAACGCATAAGTAAGGAAGGACATTAGGTGTGACGATGTGGAGTCTGTATGGGTGGAGCTGCAGAACTCCAAAGGACAAGAAACTCCAAATAAGTTGTGTACAGACCACAAAACAATACTTGTGAGGTTGGGGATAGCATCAAACAAGAAATTAGTGAGTGTGCAGTAAGGGTACAGCAGTTATTATGGGTGACTTCAATCTACATATTGATTGGGCTAATTAAACTGGAGAATTTCCTGGAATGTATAAGGGATGGTTTTCTTGACCAATAGAGAGCAGGCAATCCTCGACTGGGTATTGTGCAATAAGAGGATTAATCAGCAACATTGTGGTGAGAGATCCTTTTGGGAAGAGTGACCATAATATGTTAAAATTTTTCATCAAGGTGAGTGACACCATTAAGCCTGAGACTAGGGCCCTGAACTTAAAGAAAGTTAACTTTGATGGTATGAGACATGCATTGGCTAGAATAAGCTGGCAAAGGATACTAAAGGGGTTGACAGTGATTAGGCAATGGCAGATATTTAAAGAACATGTGGATGAACTTCAATAATTGTACATCTGGCACAAGAGTAAGACGGGGAAGATGGCTCAACCATGACTAACAAGGGAAACCAGGGATAGTGTTAAAGCCAAAGAGGAGGCATATAAATTGGCCAGAAAAGCAGCAAGCCTGAGAACTGGGAGAAATTTAAAATTCAGCAGAGGACAAAGCGTCCTCCTCTGCTGACTATAGGGCGGCATGGTAGCACGGTTGTTAGCACTGTTGCTTCATAGAACATAGAACATAGAACGATACAGCGCAGTACAGGCCCTTCGGCCCTCGATGTTGCACCGACATGGAAAAAAAAAAACTAAAGGCCATCTAACCTACACTATGCCCTTATCATCCATATGCTTGTCCAATAAATTTTTAAATGCCCTCAATGTTGGCGAGTTCACTACTGTTGCAGGTAGGGCATTCCACGGCCTCACCACTCTTTGCGTAAAAAACCCACCTCTGACCTCTGTCCTATATCTATTACCCCTCAATTTAAGGCTATGTCCCCTCGTGCTAGCCACCTCCATCCGCGGGAGAAGGCTCTCGCTGTCCACCCTATCTAACCCTCTGATCATTTTGTATGCCTCTATTAAGTCACCTCTTAACCTTCTTCTCTCTAACGAAAACAACCTCAAGTCCATCAGCCTTTCCTCATAAGATTTTCCCTCCATACCAGGCAACATCCTGGTAAATCTCCTCTGCACCCGTTCCAAAGCTTCCACGTCCTTCCTATAATGAGGCGACCAGAACTGTACGCAATACTCCAAATGCGGCCGTACCAGAGTTTGGTACAGCTGCATCATGACCTCATGGCTCCGGAACTCAATCCCTCTACCAATAAAGGCCAACACACCATAGGCCTTCTTCACAACCCTATCAACCTGGGTGGCAACTTTCAGGGATCTATGTACATGGACACCGAGATCCCTCTGCTCATCCACACTACCAAGAATTTTACCATTAGCCAAATATTCCGCATTCCTGTTATTCTTTCCAAAGTGAATCACCTCACACTTCTCCACATTAAACTCCATTTGCCACCTCTCAGCCCAGCTCTGCAGCTTATCTATGTCCCTCTGTAACCTGCAACATCCTTCCGCACTGTCTACAACTCCACCGACTTTAGTGTCGTCTGCAAATTTACTCACCCATCCTTCTGCGCCCTCCTCTAGGTCATTTATAAAAATGACAAACAGCAACGGCCCCAGAACAGATCCTTGTGGTACGCCACTCGTAACTGCACTCCATTCTGAACATTTCCCATCAACTACCACTCTCTGTCTTCTTTCAACTAGCCAATTTCTGATCCACATCTCTAAATCACCCTCAATCCCCAGCCTCCGTATTTTCTGCAATAGCCGACCGTGGGGAACCTTATCAAACGCTTTACTGAAATCCATATACACCACATCAACTGCTCTACCCTCGTCTACCTGTTCAGTCACCTTCTCAAAGAACTCGATAAGGTTTGTGAGGCATGACCTACCCTTCACAAAACCATGCTGACTATCCCTAATCATATTATTCCTATCTAGATGATTATAAATCGTATCTTTTATAATCCTCTCCAAGACTTTACCCACCACAGACGTTAGGCTCACCGGCCTATAGTTACCGGGGTTATCTCTACTCCCCTTCTTGAACAAAGGGACCACATTTGCTATCCTCCAGTCCTCTGGCACTATTCCTGTAGCCAATGATGACCTAAAAATCAAAGCCAAAGGCTCAGCAATCTCTTCCCTGGCTTCCCAGAGAATCCTAGGATAAATCCCATCCGGCCCCGGGGACTTATCTATTTTCACCTTGTCCAGAATTGCCAACACTTCTTCCCTACGCACCAAAATGCCATCTATTCTAATAGCCTGGGTCTCAGCATTCTCCTCCACAATATTATCTTTTTCTTGAGTGAATACTGACGAAAAGTATTCATTTAGTATCTCGCTTATCTCCTCAGCCTCCACACACAACTTCCCACCACTGTCCTTGACTGGCCCTACTCTTACCCTAGTCATTCTTTTATTCCTGACATACCTATAGAAAGCTTTTGGGTTTTCCTTGATCCTACCTGCCAAAGACTTCTCATGTCCCCTCCTTGCTCGTCTCAGCTCTCTTTTTAGATCCTTCCTCGCTTCCTTGTAACTATCAAGCGCCCCAACTGAAACTTCACGCCTCATCTTCACATAGGCCTCCTTCTTCCTCTTAACAAGAGATTCCACTTCTTTGGTAAACCACGGTTCCCTCGCTTGACCCCTTCCTCCCTGCCTGACTGGTACGTACTTATCAAGAACATGCAATAGCTGTTCCTTGAACAAGCTCCACATATCCAGTGTGCCCAACCCTTGCAGCCTACTTCTCCAACCAACACATCCTAAGTCATGTCTAATGGCATCATAATTGCCCTTCCCCCAGCTATAACTCTTGCTCTGCGGGGTATACTTATCCCTTTCCATCACTAACGTAAAGGTCACCGAATTGTGGTCACTGTCTCCAAAGTGTTCACCTACCTCCAGATCTAACACCTGGCCTGGTTCATTACCCAAAACCAAATCCAAAGTGGCCTCACCTCTTGTTGGCCTGTCAACATATTGTGTCAGAAAACCCTCCTGCACACATTGTACAAAGAACGACCCATCCAATGTACTCGAACTATATCTTTTCCAGTCAATATTAGGAAAGTTAAAGTCTCCCATAACAACTACCCTGTTACTTTCGCTCTTTTCCAGAATCATCTTCGCCATCCTTTCCTCTACATCTCTAGAACTATTAGGTGGCCTATAGAAAACTCCCAACAGGGTGACCTCTCCTTTCCTGTTTCTAACCTCAGCCCATACTACCTCGGAAGAAGAGTCCCCATCTTGCATCCTTTCTACCACCGTAATACTGTCCTTGACTAGCAGCGCCACACCTCCCCCTCTTTTGCCCCCTTCTCTGACCTTACTAAAGCACCTAAACCCCGGAACCTGCAACAACCATTCCTGTCCCTGCTCTATCCATGTCTCTGAAATGGCCACAACATCAAAGTCCCAGGTACCAACCCATGCTGCCAGTTCCCCTACCTTATTTCGTATACTCCTGGCATTGAAATAGACACACTTCAAACCACAGACCTGAACACTGCCGCCCTCCTGCGAAGTCAAAACTGTGCTCCTGACCTCTCTACTCTCAATCTCTCGCACCCCAAAACTACAATCCAGGTTCCCATGCCCCTGCTGGATTAGTTTAAACCCCCCCAAAGAGTACTAACAAATCTCCCCCCCAGGATATTGGTGCCCCTCAGGTTCAGATGTAGACCATCCTGTCTATAGAGGTCCCACCTTCCCCAGAAAGAGCCCCAGTTATCCAGAAATCTGAATCCCTCCCGCCTGCACCATCCCTGTAGCCACGTGTTTAATTGCTCTCTCTCCCTATTCCTCATCTCACTATCACGTGGCACGGGCAACAACCCAGAGATAACAACTCTGTTTGTTCTCGCTCTGAGCTTCCATCCTAGCTCCCTAAAGGCCTGCCTGACATCCTTGTCCCCTTTCCTACCTATGTCGTTAGTGCCAATGTGGACTACGACTTGGGGCTGCTCCCCCTCCCCCTTAAGGACCCGGAAAACACGATCCGAGACATCACGTACCCTTGCACCTGGGAGGCAACATACCAAACGTGAGTCTCTCTCGCTCCCACAAAATCTCCTATCTGTGCCCCTGACTATTGAGTCCCCAATTACTAATGTTCTACTCCTTTCCCCCCTTCCCTTCTGAGCAACAGGGACAGACTCCGTGCCAGAGGCCCGTACCCCATGGCTTACCCCTGGTAAGTCGTCCCCCCCACAAGTATCCAAAACGGTATACTTGTTACTCAGGGGAACGACCGCAGGGGGTCCCTGCACTGACTGCTTCTTCCCAGTCCCCCTTACAGTTACCCATCTATCTCCAGTCTTTGGTGTAACTACTTCCCTGAAGCTCCTATCTATGACCCCCTCTGCCTCCCGAATGATCCGAAGTTCATCCAGCTCAAGCTCCAGGTCCCTAACACGGTTTTTGAGGAGCTGGAGTTGGGTGCACTTCCCACAGATGAAATCAGCAGGGACACTGACGGCGTCCCTCACCTCAAACATTCTGCAGGAGGAGCATTGCACTGCCTTCCCTGACATCCCCTCTAGATTTAAAAAAAAAAACAAGAAAAAGAAAAAGAAAGGAAGAGCTTACCTGATATTACCTCAAACCCTGATCCCGCTGAAAGGTAAGCAAATTTAAAGGCACTCACTCACCTTCACGACAGGCCCCTGCTCCCGCTTCCCAACCACCGTGGGGTGGGGGGGTTGGTTAGAGGAGGAGGTAGGGTGGGAAACACTCACAAAGTGTTTCGGGTTTAACTGTCACTTGCCAACAGCCTCTCCACAAACCACCTTCAACTTAGGCTGACCGCACTGCACGTATGCAAATTTCCCCAGAACAGCTGATCAGTAGCTCTGCTCTGCTGCCCTCTGCTGGTTGCTTGCCTTTACTCAAACTCCTTGGGTCTTCTTCGCAGGTTCACCTTCAACTTAGGCTGACCGCACTGCACGTATGCAAATTTCCCCAGAACAGCTGATCAGTAGCTCTGCTCTGCTGCCCTCTGCTGGTTCACAGCACCAGGGTCCCAGGTTCGATTCCCGGCTTGGGTCACTGTCTGCGTGGAGTCTGTACATTCTCCCTGTGTCTGTACGGGTTTCATCCGGGTGCTCCGGTTTCCTCCCACAAGTCCAGAAAGATGAATTGGACATTCTGAATTCTCCATCAGTGTACTCAAACAGGCACCAGAGTGTGGCGACCAGGGGATTTTCGCAATAACTTCATTGCAGTGTTAATGTAAGCCTACTAGTGACAATAATAATGATTATTATTATAGAGTTTAATTCAAAAGGGGAAAATAGAATACGTGAGTAAACTTGCAGAAAACATAAAAACCACCAACAAAAGCTTCTATAGGTATGTGAAGAGAATAGGACTGGTGAAGACCTTTTACAGTTAGAATCAGGTGAATTCATAATGGGTAACAAAGAGATGGCAGACCAGTTGAACAAGTACTTTGGATCTGTCTTCTCTAAGGAGGACTCAAATAACCTTCTGGAAATACTAGGGGAAGAGGGTCTGGCATGAAGGAGGAACTGAAGGAAATCCTTATTAATCAGGAAATTGTATTGGTGAAATTGATGGGATTTTAAAAACCCGATAAGTCCCCAGGGCCTGATGCTCTGCATCCCAGAGTACTTAAGGAAGTGGCCCTAGAAATAGTGGGCACATTGGTGACCAGATTCCAGCATTCGATAGATTCTGGAAGAGTTCCAATGGATTGGAGGGTTGCTAATGTAACCCCACATTTAAAAAAAAGGGAGGAAATAGAAAACAGGGGATTATAGACCAGTTAGCCTGACATAGGTGGTGGGGGAAATGCTGGAGTCAATTACTAAGGATGTGGGCAAATGTGAAGCAAAAACAGGAAGGCCGATTATTATCTGAATGGTGGGCAGTTTAGGAAAAGGGGAAGTGCAACGAGACCTGGGTGTCATGGTGGAACAGTCGCTGAAGGTTGTCATGCAGGTACAGCAGGCGGTGAGGAAAGCTAATGGCATGCTGACCTTCATAGCGAGAGGATTTGAGCACTGGAGTAGGGATGTCTTGCTGCAGTTATACAGGGCCTTGGTGAGGCCACACCTTGAGTATTGTGAGCAGTTTTGGTTTCCTAGTTCGAGGAAGGACATTCTTGCTAAAGAGGGTGTCCAGCAAACGTTCATCAGACTAATTCCTGGGATGGCAGGACTGACATATGTAGAAAGACTGGATTGGCTGGACACACTGGAGTTTAGGAGAACAAGAGGGGATCTCATCAAAACATATAATGTCCTGATGGGACTGGACAGGATAGATGCAGGAAGAATGTTTCCAATGTTAAAGATGTCCAGAACTAGGTGTGACAGCCCAAAAATAAGGATTAAGCCATTCAGAACTGAGATAAGGAAGAACCTCTTCTCTCAGAGAGTTGTGAACTTGTGGAATTCACTATCACAGAAAGGTATTGGGGCCAGTTCGTTGGATATATTCAACAGGGAGCTGAACATGGCCCTTGCAGCTAAAGGGATTAAGGGATATGGAGAGAAAGTGGGATTGGGATACTGAATTTGCATGATCAGCCACGTTCATATTGAAGGGCCGAATGGCCAATTCCTGCTCCTATTTTCTATGTTTCTATGTCTGCTGAAGACAGGTGAGTTACAGAGAGCAATGTGAATGTGCTGGACTGTATTTAAATATGAGGCTGAAACCTTCTGACTTGCCAGCTGAGGGTGGGCAGACAAATCAGCTGCCGGCACGTCAAGAGATTCAGAGGGAACTCGCTTGTGCACAATTAATGAGCTTCCAAGCACTGAGTCTGGTGTGTGATCCCGCTATTTTTATCAGCAGGACAGGTGCAGCTGGATTCTCCTCCCACCGCACTTAGTCACAAAATGAGTGAATTCTGCCCACAGCATCTTAACAGCTGAAAAAATGTTACTGATATGCCAACAGCAATGGAGAAACAAGGAACATTTCAACAACATTTTAAAGGCTTTTATAAAAAGGTTGTTAATTAACTAATACTTTCTCACAATGTCAATCATTTCTTTTTGAAAAACAAGTCATTTAATTACCATGAAAATTGGTTTCATCAATCAAGATCTGGAGCCACATGGAACTGCTATTCTACCTTTCCTCGACTGAAAGGTGGACATACAATTTTGGGAGTCCGCATGCTCCCCATTTGCAGAAGCCCCATGTCAAACCCTGCCCCCTGATGACATGAAGGCTACCCCAATGACTTTGAGTCCACCCCAAATTATGTTAACACCTTCCTGACATCACTTACCCTCAGCTCACACAGTGCAAGGCACAGGAACCCAAGATCACTGCTTAACAGACTGCTGTAGTGCTCTTTAACTTATGAAAACAATAAGCCTGTACAAATTGATAAATTGAAATCCAAGCCTGTCTGTTGTCAGCATGACGGTAGAGAAGGTCAATATTGCAATCTCTGTGTCTTGAGGCAAGCAAACATGAACTGACTGATGAGCAACAGGGTGGAGAAATCAACTGATGATATGACTGCAGCACAACAGGCCAGTGCAGGACAGAATGAGCCAGAAAAAGCCCAGTATAGCACCAAATACTCCAATGAAGAGGACTGTCCAATTCTAATATCAGTGACTTTTCTGGCAACTGTCTGGCAAGATTCCATTCTTTAATTGTCCAGCAGAGTATGAAAATACTTTCTGAATGCCAGTAAAGAGTGATTGGGGACGGCGGTTACTCACCGGTTATAAATTTCTGCATGTGACCACCAGTCATCATATCAGACCAGCATATGTTCTTTATTAAAGAACAGAATTAAGACTGGAGAATATGGTAGTGAGGCAGACTTACAGATTTTCTTGCTTTATCACTTGTTTGCAATCCATGACACCCGAGATAGCTTTTCCTCTGCACTTTTTCTTAACAAATTTATCAATCACACCATCATAGGTTAAATCTTGTAAGGATGCATTTTTAATTCTCAATATTGCTGAACTTGTCAAATGTTCCTGATAAGTTTTTACTCTTTCAATACCGAGAAAGAATAGTCACCGGAGGCATTTGTGACAGGTATTGTTAAAAAGAGCTTCTGAATGGTTTCCACATTTGGAAAGGTTGCCTGCAAATCAGCACGTACAAGTCTGTACAAATCAGCTGATGATCTTGAAGCAGAGAGCTCATCATTATTGATGAAATGAATGAATTGTTTCATTTTATCTTCAAAAAGACTTCTGTCTATGTCCTCCCGAAAGAATTCAATTAACCTCTTACTGCAGCGGCTCTTAGCATTCTCATTCAAACTTTAGTCAAAATAATTCAACAGTCTTCTTCAGAGATTCACTTCTACTCTGCAATTACACTATTATTTTGTCACAAATAACACTGACAGTCTCAATGATGATCTTTTCTTTCACTTTTAAAGTGATTTCATTGTTTCTAGTTCCATCAAAACATAACTTCCTGTGTCCTGTACATGTCTCGTCATCAGAGGGATCTGTATTCTTTGTTAATGTTAGTGCCTCTGCTTCCAGTGAGGTATAGTCATTTTAAACTTCCATGACAAAACCTCTTCTTAGACTAATAATTACTTTTCAAACTTTCTGGTAAAGATTTTGCTTCAGCTTTCACAGGTGGTTTCTTTAAATTTGATGTGGCTATGTCTGATAAGCATTCATTTATATCGACAAGTTCAGTCTCAAACCCAGAAAAGCATCTGCAGGATCACCTGGTATCACAAATTCTTTTGACCTTCAAATGTTTCCATGTGCCTGCTCCAAGTGTAATTGCAGCATATTCCACCGATATGGAAGCTGAAAAGAAGGCTTACAAGTTTTGAACAAAGTCAAAAAAATGTATGGCTACCTCACATGATTCAGCTGCTGCATTGCAGATTAGATTCAAGGGGTAACTGGAACATGGGATGAATAATGCACAGAGGCTTATAGACATGAATATTTTCCTGCTATATTTGTGGCATTATTGAAGTGCTATCCACGACAATTTTTGATGTCCAAACCTACATTTGAAACAATATCCAAAACCTACATTTGAAACAATATCCAGAAGTATGGAATTGTAGCTGGAGAAAACACTGAAATCGCTCTACGACTTCATCATCGCTGGTCAGATTTCTTAATATTAATGTTAATTGGTCCACATGACTCACATTTGCGTTAAAAGTTAGTCTTCCCTGTGCCACAATATTGATAACTTTTCAAATGCTCTTTGAGAAGTTCGTCAAATTCTCCTTTTCAAACTGATAACGCAGTATTGAGGAAATGAATAAATGAATGTGATAAAATTAGGCACTAGGACCCTATACCCGTGGCCCAACGGCTTCCCCTCCCCCTTGACCTTGCTATTGGGACACTGCGGGCAATTTGGCGTGGCCGGTCCACGTAGCCCCGCGCATCTTTGGACTGTGGGAGGAAACCCACGCGCACCGGGGGGGGACGTGCGGACTCCGCGCAGACAGTGACCCAGCCGGGAGTCGAGCCTGGGATCCTGGAGCTGTGAAGCATTTGTGCTAACCACCATGCTACATAAGTGTCAGTGTAAGTGGGATAGATTAATGACAACGTGCAATTACTGCAAGGATAATTTGGCCGACAACAATGTGACTTTAAAAGGCTGTGCAATCTTGTAGACAAGTGACAGACTTATGGTATCGATTTGTGAGGCAGTACGTGGGCTATGCTAGATGGTACTTCTGGAATATCCAAGCACGGATAGGAAGATACAAATTAAGAAATAGGGCCCTCTCCGCCTTTGACCTGTTCGTTTTAGTTTCAGATGAAGCAACGATCATACCGATGAAGAACCTGAACAACACTCTGCAGAAGAATGTTTCAGACAGTATGGGAAAAAACTAATGATACAATTGGCTACATGTTTGAGGGAATTGAATGATAGAGCCCGGAAGAAAAACCTTACGGGTTAGCAACAAATCAAAATATCAAATTATTACTGAATACTGAAACCTCCGGTCAGACATCTCTAACGGGACGTTAGCTGATGGGTGATCTGTGGTCTCCAAGAGGGACGTATTACGCGGAGGAGTTATTAAGGGTCTCGGCAGATAGCAGTGACTGACGAGGAACCCCCGTATTTTAAATGACAGTAGTCTGGAACAGTGCATCTCAAACTATCTGATGTGGCGTACCGGCAGTTTTTCCAATGTGCCAGGGACCGGTGAGCGAAACAAGCCAATCCAGGATTACTGTCTCTTTCTTTTCTGGAAACACTCCACGTACCGGTACGTACGCGTACCACACTTTGAGAGGCTCTGGTCTAGAATATTAGCAGCTTGCTGCCGCAAGGGGAAATTTGTAACCAATATAGCATTGGAGAGTATAACAGTTGTTACAGACTAAATGTCCTGTAAGTTGTTTGGGAATGTTATGTATAAATTCAATTGGGTTGTAACCACAAGAAGTTACCTGTACTAAGTGCGTGAGTGGTGTTTAAGAAAAAACAAATAATGGCAAGTATACACTCCATGCGGTAAGGAAAATGATAACAGACAACAGGGGGTTGAAGAAAACGGAGCTATTGTCTCAAGTAAGCCAGGGCTGGCGGGCTACATGATTCAGTACAATGTTCGACGTCAGAGTCAGGACGTCAGAAATAGAAACAGGATTGGTTGACGCTCCTGCAATTAATAAAGCAAGATAATCAGTGCATGATACAAAATATCAGCAATTACCATTCCTATGGGAAACGGAAAGCACTTCCTACAAAAAATCCCAGTGAGGGATAAGGACCTTTTGGTCGCTGATGGACTGAGTTGTGGGCTGCTTCTAAGGGACATGAGGACGCTTTTATGGTGCTACTGCCCCGAGGTAGTCAGATGCCTTGGAGGTAGTGGAACAACCGGAATGGCTATTGTGTTACCTTCCTGAGTGGCGCCAGCTATGGTTCACGGTGATTGGACTTGAGGAAAGCACCTCACAAAGGGTCTATTGACACTGGTCTGCGAGATGGATGCATTTACCATTGATTTTCCTGCACAGTTTACAAATCCTGACATGTAAACACGAATGACAAGGCTGAGGGATAGTTGCTAGTCAGTATAACTATAAGAAGGATATAAATCATAAGGGAAACACAGTAGTATTGAGGATGGCTATCTATCTAGTCAGATTCAGTTCGGGGTTATCTCTCATAGCTTGGTCATGGGGATTTACCTGCTGCATGGATTGATAATACTTGTTATTATAATTGTAGACTGCACAATCATTGGATGCTTTAATATGTGTTGTACGCTGGCTAGGGCTCGGATGCTGCCGATAGGCTTGGCCCATCATTATTCACCAAAGATGACATCTCGTCACTGGTGACCATGACACCAGACGGAAGAGGACGGAGAGCCAAAGGCTGTAAAAATGTGCTGAGGTGTTTATGTACGGAATACTGGCTCAGTTAAGTTCTGTTGACGGGCCTCATTTTATTGGACAGATTAACAAGGAGTTCTGCTCCCAGTTGGGGATATGTTAGCAGTTAGACTGTGTGGACAGACCGCAGTCAGCCGGGTTGGTTGAGAGACATAATCAGACCCTCAAAACTAAATTGGCTAAATTAAGAGCGGACACGGGGCCGACATGGCTTAAGTTGCTCTCCGGTGTCCTCATTCAGCTGTAGGTCACACCTGCAGGATCGGCCTGGCTCTCTCCTGCCGAGTCTTTTCCGGCAGGCCCATTAGAACTCCCGGGAACCTGCCTGTTCCCAGATTGGTCCAGTTTCACCATCTGACTAAAGAAAGGACTAACTCTGTTCTAGCCCTCCATGGCCAGTACCGTGCAGCTCACTCGTCACCGTCCCTATCACATAGCTCGCTCTCAGTGCAGCCTGGTCGTTATGTCATGGTCAAAAATTGGACTCGGAAAGGGTTAGAGCCACGATGGGAGGGGCCTTTCCAAGTTCTCCTTACCACCCCAATGCAGTTAAAGTGGAGGGGTGGAGTGTTTGGGTCTACCTCCACAACTGTAAAAGGTCGGTCACTAACCTGCCTCCCTTCCCCAGCACTATTTTACAGGTGTGAAGCATGATGGGGTGGCTACACGCCGCCTGTGTGATCTTCGGCATCGCCTCGCTTAGAGTGACATCAGCGGCGGAAATGGAACAGGGGAATATCATCTACATCTGTAACCCCAACCGAAGTACCCGGACATTCCACCTCTGCAAAGATGACGTTCTTCGCTGCCCCCATATACGAGGACGTGGTATCGACTCATGGAAGGTCATCCGGTTAACGGACCATGCAGGACTTATGACGCAATTGCACCGGTCCCAACGATGGGAAGGGAAGACTGCATGGACATTGCCTTGTTTTTGGAGCATATGTAAATTTGATTTTGGATGTATTAACCTTGATGCCTTACAGGTAAAATCAGACTATGAGGAGGGGGGTAGGAAGAGGTTGTAAGAGAGAAAGAGGGACTAGACAGAGGAAGGGCTGTGTAAGAGGGGAGGTACAACCAGACGTAGATTATCAGGAGATGTACTTAATTTATTTAGGATCCGGAATAAGGGAAACCTGGACGGTATGAATCTCTTCTAGATTTACCACCGCTTGTATGGCCAGGGGAGGGTTGTCTGCTACCCAAACCCCACATCGGTGTCTAGGTTATTTTCTGTTTCACCGCTTTGGGGCACTCCCCAAACTGTGGTTCATTGTCAGAGTTCCGAGCCACCGCCCGCGCAAGTTACTCTTCCTTACGATCCAGGTTCGGCCCACCGGCTATTCGCCTTCCCCTTCCTGGGGATAATTCCCACTCTCACTAGGATAAGCTTCAACGGTGGAGGGCATATATATCTAGCCCCTTTACTCCCAATAGAGATTCCCGGTCATATGAGAATTGTTTCAGCAGTGAGAGGTACGGCTGTTGCTGGTAGAGATGAAAATGAATATAACATGTCAGTTCTCCACTTGTACTGATCCAAAGTGTTGCATAACCCTGACATCAGGTCAATGTGCCTGTTACAATGCCACTTGTGTCCCGTTGACGCTAGGCATCCAGCTCCTTTGTAGCTGGGCGAATGTCTCTCATATCACTGTTGAGTCTAGGGCGTTCCGCATTGCTATGAGGCCCGAATGGGCGTTCCAAAGCTGGATGAAATGGGCTACTGGGGGTTCCCTGCTCAATCAATATACTGATTGTGATGCTAGCCGGTACACGGAGCAAGGATACTACTTTTTCTTTAATGGCACAGCGACCAATGTTTAGTCACTCCCATTTCCCCGCCAAATTGCTATCGGGACTCTAGTCCCCACCACAGTCCCCTGCCCCACTGAGTGGATACTGCACCATAAATTGGCGCGTCGGTCAGTCTCAGCCGAATTCTGCGAAGGTTGGAAGAAACCTCAGGTCCCAGCACCCAACCGGGGCCACTCAGCCGGATGGGGAATTCTGAGCGCCTTGACACTGGGGGGTATGGGGGGTTCCTTGGCGGTCAACGATAGGAAGTATTTTATTTGCGGCCTTACCATCCTGGGAAACGAGACCTTAGGGGCCCTTGGGGCACTAACCAGGGAATTATCTCAACTCAGGTTGTTTGTCATGCAGAACCGTTATGCTCTTGACTATCTCGCCTGCATCTTTGTGGGCACGATCATCCTTAAATGCGTGATGGGTAAAATGCAGGGTGCCGTGGAACAGATAGCCGCCGCCAGAGTCTTGACTGTTAGGATCCACGAGCATGCAGCGGCCGATGAGGTGCTGCAGTAGGATTTAGAAGTGCAGCAACAAGTTTTCCTAGATGAGGGGCCGTGACTGCGGCTTGGACCGATAGTTTATCATGAAATGATAAAAGGAGGGAATGAGGAAATGAATAAATGAATGTGATAAAATTAGGCACTAGGACCCTGAGGGCACTGTGGTCACAGACAGAACAAAGGAAAGCAGAAGTTTCATGGCTCGCGGGGGATGGTAACCTCGTGGTCAGAAGGAATCAAAGATGCTGGGGTTACAATGCAAAGTGACCAATTAGGATATAGGGCCAGGTCAGGAGGTGTATAGAATGACCAATGGGAAGCTTATATGTGAATCTTACTGTGATTTTGAATATATCAGCAGAAGTTTCTTTGTACACTCTCTCTCTTTATTCTGGGCTCTCAGAAGACAGTGTGTGTGTCCTGAGGTCCTATGGATTAAGTCAGCCTTGCAAGTTAGTTATTATTAAATGATATGATACCTGCAAATCCATCTCAGATTTTATTGAATCTAGACTGACAGCAAATTAACCAGGAATCCACAGTATCAGCTAATTTACATCATTGCATAAAGCCACACATAACCTTAATATGACTTTTGGAAGTTTTGTGATCAGCAATATCTCTTCCAATATTTCTCCAGTTGGAGTACCCATCGACAAATGATTGTTTCCCTTTACTAGAGTCAGGGAATAATTTGCAAATATAACAACAGATTGCTCGAGAGGTTTCCAAACAAAATCAACCAAATTCTCATTTCCCTCATGTCATTTGTCTTCACCTTCATGAAGACTTCTAAACTACTTTCAGTCTTGAACTTCAAACACTTTTCTCAAATTTTCCATGTTACCAGGTGGCGCAGTGGTTAGCACTGCTGCCTCACGGCGCCGAGGACCTGGGTTCAATCCCAGCCCAGCACCTTGTCCTTATGAAGTTTGCACATTCTTCTACTGTCTGCTTGGGTCTCGCCCCCACAACCCAAAGGTGTGCAGGTTAGGTGGTTTGACCACACTAAATTGCCCTTAATTGGGACAAAAAAAGAATTGGGTACTTCAAAAAAAAAATTTTCAATGTTACCTAGATGCTTTCTGGTCTGTTTTTTAACAAAATATTCATTCAAACCCAGTGGAACAGATTTTGACCACAGGACAATTTCTTCAGGATAGGCTTCTTCCCTCAGTTCACCAGCAGAAGAACAATGAGCTTGAGAAGTATCCAGTAGTTCCATTACCATTTCAGACCCTATATCTTGCTCAGGTTTTTCCGGGGATGTGTTGTCTCTGAAAATCAGCAGGTCGAAACCATCAGGCAAGTTATCAATCCTTTTGATGGATATGTTGTTGAGGATGAATGTGCAGTTTAGGCACTGCTCAATACTTCAAACCTTGCACAGTAAACTGCCAAAATGTCTTTTTGCCGAGCTTCGTCCTCTTGCCTCGTCTTCAGCTTCCTGTGTTTTTGAATTCCAGGTTCATAGTGTCTCTTCCGATTGACTGGGCATGATCTGTCTTTTAACGATTCATGAATAAGCCTTCAGAATCTTCTGTCGAGTGATGCCTCCTTCAGCAAAAGCGGCCGATCGTCTAAGCTGCTCAAAAAACGTGATGAATTAAACAAAGCTTATGAGTTGGTGGGCGTAGACGGTTGGTGGGGGGGGGGTGGTTTTGACTTCAGAAATGGTGGAAAGAATGAGTGTGAAGATGCGATGGAGTTCACTGCCAAAACGCAACCAGAGTAACTGGCTGCTGGCAATCATTTTTGGGAAAGCTGTAATGCAGGTGAATGGTCAAGGCAAGCCAGGTATCATAAAAGACACAGCAATTGATCAGAGAGAAATGACTGACACCACAAAAGGGAGTAAATTCAACATGTAAAAACAACAAGAAGAAAGATGTTGGTTGCTCCCCAGCCTTCTCACACTCAGTCCTGCCTGGCTGGCCGCTGGCCGAGTTGCCTCACTCGTCGCTGCTCTCCGATTCATGATGCTGGCCCTTGGCTGGCATTCTTTGAACCTCCTGAATGCTGCCCTGCTGACCTCTCAGCTCTGACTGGGGTGGCTGGGCTAAAGCCTCGACAATGGCGTATGCTCTTGGCTGGCTACCTGGCTGCTGCTGGCTCTCTGGCCTGGTGGCCTCTGTTCGTTTTGGTTTGTTGCCTACCTGCCCTCCCTCCCTCCCTCCTCAGCCCAGGCCTGGAGGCCAAGAGTTGCCCTGCTGCGCCCCTCGACGGCCGTTGGTCAGCGCCTCCTCCTTGCCTCGTGGAAGGCTCCACAGGCTTGCAACCCCACTTGCGCCTCAGGATGCCCACCAGACCAAATGGCAGAAATCTGGCATCCTCCACCTCTCAATGTCTGGTGAACTATTTTTTCCCTCTAAAGGGGAGTCCACTAATCAGAGCCCCATGTTGTTCTGTATTGCCTGCTGATAGGCTCAAGAATTAGAATGAGCCCATCAGAAAATTTAGAGCTACCAAGGCTCTGATTGGTGTTGCCATGGTGTACCCACCACAACAATCACCTCTGCATATGGGGCCCCCACATTGGCCGGGGCCCTGCACTACAGCGCTGTGTGCTTCATTGAATGTTGCCTTGGCCCATACCAAATCTACTGATTCAATCAGTTGCAAGACTAGTGGAAAAATATCCAGTAATTTATTATAAACCTGGGGCGGGGTTCTCCAGTCCGCCAGCCATGTTTCCGGGTGAGCCCCATCGGCAGCAGGATTCTCCGTTCCCGCATCCTCACAATGCGGTTTCCCATTATGGCCACCTCACACCTTCGGGAAACCCGCGGGCGTGGGTGCGCTGCTGGCCGACAGAGAATTCTGTTCCTGATCTCTCATTGCATTAATTAGAGATAGAATGGATTCTGCAGCATGGTTGTGATATTTAATTATTGACTTGCCTGTGCCCTTAAGGCCACTGCTGAGATGCTCCTTGTGGGTAGCGGTACAACAGTCTGAGTCAATTAGAGGAAAATTCATGTTGCTTTGTTGATGCCATTCATTGTCGTTTAACTGCCAATGCAAAATTCACCAGGGTACCAGATCAAGAGCCTGGGCTGTGGTTTTACACTGACTAGTTAATAACCACTTTTAATTAGCCATATAAAATTTGATCTGGATATTTAATATTTGATGAGTGAGCTTTCAAATGCACTCAGAACATATAACAATCAGAAAGTTATGTGAGGATACTTGCACAGACTACCAAAGCTTGATCATGAGTTCTTAATGAGTGCTAATTTTCAGTAATATTTGTTTCAATTCCTTTATTCCAATTTCAGTACCTTGGTTTCAAATTAATTTTAATTTTGCTTTGGTGTTGCACACTTCTAGTTCAGTCTATTTAAACAAAGAACCCTGGATTTATAATATTGGCCCAAAGAAGATTTTTGGTTTAGTTGGAAAGACAAACTAGCTTTACCATTTTGAAAGTTATGCTTGTTTAGCTGTTTTACTGTAACTATTTCTAAAACTATACTACAAAAATGTTTAACTTTGTTCATAACACCAAATGAACATGTCTGTGAAAAGTTATGAAAAGTAGTCATGTCCACCACAAAATATGCAAGTTTCAAGCATAAAACTTGCCAGAAACACAACTGCTGTACTCCTGACCCCGTTGACACTGTATGATAAGAGTTGAAATGAAACAACCTAAGGACGTGCATGTTGTCAATCTTTCCCTGATACTCCGTGGTCTCACTGCTGCAGTCTTTGCTGATGAAATCTGCCCAAAGATCACTGTAATGTCATGAATCTAGCATATTTACTCATTAGCCTTGGATGAATGAAACATTCGGCCTTTCAAAGTCTGGAGTAGGTAGGGTTTAAATTACAATTGGTGATAATAACTTAAGAAAATCCTCTCTGGTCCTGAAAAATACATTTTATCAAAATAACATTACAAAATAAATAACATTTATTGAAGTTCTATTTTTTTCTCTTTTAAGTCTCTCCTTTAATCCCATGTGTGTGCTTCAACCCTTTCTTTGCTTCATGTACGATGATTTAAATGTAATTTATAGCTCCTGTTTTTTACTTCCTGCATGGTGGTCACAGCAAAACCTGGGCCATTGTATAAATGAAGCATGAATGCAGTGTTAGATTCTGGTGTCAGAAATCATCTGACGCTGGAAAGTGAAAACTCCCCCATATCCCCATGGCAATTTTCACAGTAACTTCATTGAAGCCCACTCGTGACAATAAGCGATTTTCATTTCATCTACTTCAGTGTCATTTATGTTTTAACACCCAGATTACACTTCCAGTTAAATGCTGGTGGAAAGCAGTTTCGACTTTGCATCATTGTTAAATATATGCAAAGTGAATATCCAATGATAGTGCTGAAGTTGCTTTTCTTGCTTTCTTTTACCTCAACAAAATCCAGAAAAAATATAATTTAAACATGCACTCCTACCAATACCTGAGGCCAGAATTGTAATAAAAGCAGAATACTGCAGATGTTGGAAATCTGAAAAGAAAAGCAGAATTGCTGGAAAAACTCAGCAGGTTTGGCAGCATCTGTCAAGAGAGTAACAGAGTTAACGTTTTGAGTCCAATGTGACTCTTCTTTGGGCCACAATTGTAATGCTATTCTCAAAAGTTGGGCAATTCTAAATTAAAACCATTTTCAGCAGTATGGCTTTGGTATTGCTGCTGGTGATATTAGCAACGAAGATTTAAAATGCTCCTATTGTATTTCTTTCCGTTATTTAGACAAAGGGTAAGTTTGCTTAAGATAACTGAGTTAATCGCAGAACTAGGGTTATAGATAGGACTTTAAACTAAATAGTGGGGGGGGGGGGGGGGGGGGGGGTTCAGTTAGGGGGAAGGAGTAATTCAGCCTCTGATCTTCCGGTAAGCATTCTCCAAGGCGGCCTTCAGGACGCGTGACAACGCAAAATCGCCAAGCAGAAACCGATAGCCAAGTTTCATACGCATAAGTACAGCCTCAAATGGGACCTTAGAGTCATGTCGCATTACATTCACCCCACACCATCTGGCCTGGGCTTGTGAAATTCTACCAACTGCCCTGGCTTGAGACAATTCACACATCTTTAACCTCTGATTATCCCTCTTTCCAGCTGCACCGTCTGGACTGTAAAGACTTTACTTACAGAGACTCGCATTCAAAGTATCATCTTCCATCATTGAATTTGTCTATATATTTGTTTGTGAAACCACTTCTTCATTCATCTGATGAAGGAACTACGCTCTGAAAGTTAGTGATTTGAAACAAATCTGTTGGACTTTAACCTGGTGTTATAAGACTTCTTTCTGTAAAGGTTGGTAAGAGTCAATATGGACATGCCAAATTCCCTTAGTTTCCTGAGGAAATATAGGCACTGTTGTGCTTTCTTGGTCGTAGCGCCGACATGGGTGGACCAGGAAAGATTGTTGATGATGTGCACATCTAGGAATTTGAAGCTGTCAACCATCTCCACCACAGCACCATTGATGCAGAAAGGGGTGAGTACGATACCTTGCTTCCTGAAATTAATGACCAGCTCTTTAGTTTTTCTGACATTGAGGGAGAGATTGTTGTCTCTCTCCTGATAGGTTCTCTATCTCCCTCCTGTACTCTGACTCATCGTTGTTTGAGATATGACCCTTTACAGTTGCGTCATCGGTAAACTTGTAGATGGAGGTGGAGCCAAACTTTGCCACACAGTCATGTGTGTATCGGGAGTACAGTAGGGGGCTAAGTACGCAAACTTGCAGGGCCTCAATACTGAGGTCTATCATGGAGGAGGAGTTGTTGTTTATCCTTATTGATTGTGGTCTATGGGTGAGGAAGTCGAGGATCCAGTTGCAGAGGGTGATTTTCTCTGTTGTTCCACTTTTCAAATCCTAGGTTTTGGAGCTTTGATGCGCTTGGCTGGAACTATGGTGTTGAAGGTGGAGCTGTAGTCAATAAATAGCAGTCTGAGGTAGGAGTCTTTGTTGTAGAGATGCTCCAGGGGTGAGTGTTGGGCCAGGGAGATGTCGTCTGCTGTGGATCGGTTGTGGTGGGATGCGAATTGCAGTGGATCAATGCATTCTGGGAGCATGGAGTTGATGTGTCTCATGACCAACCTCAAAAAGCACTTCATAATGATGGCTATCAATGCCACCCGATGGTACTCATTGAGGCACGTTGTCTGGTTCTTCTTTGGCACCGGTATGATGGTGGTCTTCTTGAAAAAGGTGGGAACCACGGAACAGAATAGGGATAGGCTGAAGATGTCCGCTTACACATCCGGCAGTTGGTCCGTGCAGGATCTTAGTGCCTGACCAGGGACCCCGTCAGGTCCCATCACTTTCTGAGGGTTCACTTTCACGAAGGCTAATCTGACTCTGGAAGCTGTGATGGTGGGTGTGGGTATGTCCAAGGCTGCTGGGGCAGTTGACAACAGATTGATAGTTTCTTGCTTGAACTGTGCAAAGAATGCATTGAGGTCATCGGGGAGGGGTGTGCTGCTGCCGGAGAATCTACTCAACTTCGCTTTGTAGCCTGTTATGCTGTTCAAACCTTGCCATAATCGACTAGAGTCCGTGAAGTTAGTCTATGACTCTAGCTTAGTCTGGTATTGTCTCTTGGCATCCCTGATGGCTTTGCCGAGGTCTGACCTGTGTTTCTTGTACAGGTCAGGGTCGCCTGTCTTGAATGCCTCAGACCTGGCCTTCAGTAAGGAGTGGATCTCCCAATTAAACCATGGTTTCTGGTTGGGGAATGTACGTACTACCTTCTTTGGCACGCAGTCTTCTACACACTTGTCTGTAACAGTGGTGGCATACTCATTTAGGTTGGTCGCTGAGTTCATGAATATGGACCAGTCCACTGACCCCCAAGCAGTCACGTAGAGACCAAGGGGCAATCTGTGTGTGAAGCTGCAGGATATTGCTCGGGTGTTAAATGAATACTTCTCATCAGCCTTCACTTAGGAAAAGGGGAACTTAGGTACAGAATTGAGGAAATTGAACTGTGAGGACTTGAATAGTTTGGCATCTTTGGGTACTAGTTCACAGATTCCTGAAGGTGGCAGAGCAGGTGAATAGGACAGTTAAGAAGACATATGGGACACTTACCTTTATCAGTCGTGGAACAGAATATAAGAGCAAGAAGGTTATGTTGGAGTTGGACAGAACATTGTTTAGGCCATAGCTGGAGTCGCGTGTGTAGTTCTGGTCACCTTGCTATCGGGAGGAGGTGATTGCACTGGAGGGAGTACAGAGGAAATTCACCAGGATGTTGCCTGTGATGGAGCATCTGAGCTATAAGGAGAGACTGGATAGGGTTGGATTGTTTTCCTTAGAGCAGAGAAGGCTGAGGGCGGATATGATGAGGTGTGTAAGATTATGAAGGGTTTGGACAGGGTAAATAGGAAGTGTTTAGGTTGAGTGGTCAGTCACAAGGATGATGGGCAGGAGATTCCGAGAGGATTTGAGAAAAAATTATTCACTCAGAGGGTGGTGAGAATCTGGAATGCACTGCCTGGGAAGGTAGTGGAGCCTGGAAACTGCGTAATCTTTAAAAAGCACTTGGATGAGCACTTGAAACACCATTACATTCAGGGATATGGGACAAGAGCTGGTAAGTAGGATTAGTGTGAGATTAGGGGTAGTTATTGTCGGTGCAGATTCGATGGGCCGAAGGGCCATTTCTGTGCTCTACCACTCTATGACTCGTAAGAGAAACGAGAACCCAAGGGCACAGACACAGACTGAAGGGATGATCCTTTATAGCCGAGATGAGGAGAAATTTCTTCAGCCAGAGGATGGTGAATCTGTGGAACTCTGCCGCAGAAGGCTGTGGAGGCCAAATCACTGAGTGTCTCTAAGACAGAGATAGATATGCTCTTGATTCATTAGGGGGTCAGGGGTTACGGGGAGAAGGCAGGAGAATAGGGATGAGAAATCTATCAGACATGATTGAAGGGCGGAGCTGAGTTGATGGACCAAATGGCCTAATTTTTCTCCTCTGTCTTATGGTGTTATAGTTTTAATGGCCGCAATTTAGTGGCCATGTTAGCCGCAGGTACAAATCCGGCAAGGGCTGCTTAATCTCGCGAGGCTATAAACGGGACTTGCGCCAGTGAGATTTCCAAGCGCAATCTTTCCAGCCCACCTTCAATGATGCGATCAGGCTCACACTCAAGAAGGGCATGTGCCTTATTAGCATAAATTACAATATATTTAAATATAATTAGCAGGTTTAACGCCGCTACTTCCATCCCCAAAAATGGAAACAAGTTGTGATGATCACATCTGGGACACACGGGAAACTTTAGCCCCAGAGTGGTGAGGGACTTGGGCAGGGTACTGGCACCTAGAATCCTGACACTGCCCCCAGCACTGCCAACCTGGCACTGCCAGAGGCTGGTCCTTTGAGGAGCCAAAGTTTGTGGGGTTCCCCTCATGTGTGTGGGGAGTGTGCCCAATGCATTTGCGGGGGTGGGTGCCGATGCTTGTGAGGGATTGGCTTGATGCAAGGTGGGGGCGGGGGGAGGAGCGGCCTGTAGCTGGGGTGTGGGGGGTTGGAGAGTGCCCCAATGCCCTGGGGGGGTGGAATTCTCCTGATGCTTGTGTGGTGGGGGGATTGCTACAATGCTTGTATGGTGAGGGCTCGCCCTGATGCTTGTGTGGTGGAGCGAAGGGATGATGGTGTCACCCCGAAGCTCCCGATGGGTGGGCCCTCCATATCCATAGGTGGGTGGGAAGAGTTTATTTTTGGTCAGATTACAAAGTCCTTTAAACCTGGTGGCCCAACCTCTGTGGAGCCAGCTCCATGGGGCCCCACCCTGCCAGCGTGATGCTGCAACTCACACTGTGTACTGAGTGCCAGAAAGTCTGGAGTGAAACGTCGGCTGTGCATCTGGAAAGACGCACGGCAGTTTTCAGTCTGAACATGACACTCTGGCAAATTTTGGGATGATTCCACCCATTGTCTTGTTAAAATTACAGACAAAATAATACTTCAATAGTTCAGTTTAGTGTTTGTTCATCAATCCAGGCAACAGTAATTCCTCAGCTTGTGAGTTTCATTTTATTGATGTTACAGCAGAAACGATATGTGCATTTCACAGTAATTGATTGCACCTTTTACTACAGCAAGGTTTTATCAAGTAACAACCCATTCTTGTTTGAATGGATATTCTTGTCATGGTTGAATGTGAGGCCACCACAATTACAAAACCCATTTAATTAGGCATTCTTCTGTTTGACTGTGATGTCCTTCACTTTGAGCAAAACTCAACAGGTCACTGCATGGTCTAAATGCACATGTGCAATGGCTAATACCAAGCCACAGCTTGGGTTATGTAAATTAGTACATTAAATTAAATAAGGAATGAATGTTATTGACACCATTAGATGTATTTATATCAAAACCAGAATTTGGCTAATTATTGGTCAATGTAAATAAAATGCTGTGGCACTCAAATAAACTCTTGTTATGGAGTAATCCTCTCTTATGTCATGGATATTGTGGATTATTGCCCAGCAACAATAGTAACAATCAACAACAATGTCTTACAATTATTCAGTCCCTTTAACTTTGTAAAAAGAGCCCAAAATGCTTCACAATTATTTAATTGCACCATTGGTTAATGGTGTTGCCAATTCGCACCGGAGACGCCAATAATGTTGCCCTTTTTAACTGGATGCTGATATGGCAGTTATTAATGATGATATTGCTTTTCAGAGTCGCCAGGTATCAAGTGATCCCACCACAAGGTTTTACTGGATATCAATCAAAGACCAAACAACCAGTCAGTTAGTTCAAGTCCAATGATAGTTTATTTACACACAAGAATTACTTCGACGTGCAACATAAAACACTACAAGCTAAATTACACCTAACACTACAACAACCTGTACTTAACTTCAGGCACCCGGCTTTATGCAGAGGAACAAGGCTTTTGTTTGGATCTTGCGTGGCTGGGTCTGGAGAAGTGACTTAATTTCTGCTGGGCTCAACCGTCTGGTAGCGATCGTTGGTCTTGAACTTGTCTTCTGGTCGTGATGCTACACTTGGTTTTAGGCGTAGGTCGGGGCCAAAAGAGAACGAGCGCCGGGGCCAAGAGAGACTGAACACATGACAGTGCCTCTCTTTATCCTTCTGGTGTTTCGCGCTCCTTTGGGGAGTCCTTAGCTTTGGACCCAATAATTCAGCAGGCTTCAATTACTGCCTTTGATTTTGGCCAATAAAGGGGCAGGTGCCTTGATGGCGGGGCGTGTCCTGAGCGGTCATTGACCGTGGCTTTTTGGGCTCCCTGTACAAAGGGAGTGCTGCCAATGAGTCTGTTTCTGTATCTGTTACCTGAGTACAAGTCTTTTGTTCTGGCGAAATGGGCCATTAGAATGCAAATTAGCTGGGGGTTTCGATAGCGTCTAGTTATCTGAGTTGCCAATATACATAAGCTCTGAGCGTCTGAGTCCTGGGTTGACGATATTTCCCCTGGTCCTTTGCAGGCGGCCATATTTCCCGGGATCCATTGTAAGTGGCCATCCCAGATGGCTACAATGGGTAGAATGAATTTACTATAATTCCTTGGTGTGAGGTTAGGCTTTAATTTCCTATGGACTACGAAACTGGTGGTAAACACAATCAAACACCTATTCCACATACAAGAGCGAGAGAACCAAGTATGACAGCAGCAAGAGGGAGCTGAGTTACACTTAGCCCTCGAAGAGACAAGGGCCACGTTCAATGACCCCGTTGCACCCAGCACAGAACCGGGCACAACGGGTGAATCGCATGAGGGCCCCCATATTTGGGTTCCTTGCCAGGCACCGAGACAATCGAGAGTCACCCACCCGCCGCGATCGGGATCTCGCCCTCGCTGGACAAGATGCAGAACTGAATATTTGAATACCCGGACGCTGGATTGACCTGCCGCCTGATACTCAACAGCTGGTTCTGGTTAATCTCATCAGGGCATAGTTTTGTATTGATCCACACAAACATGAACCAGGTGTAATGGTACATGGGGGGACCTCCTGGGTCATTGGAGACCCCTGGATGTCCACGGACAGAGCATGGTGATACCCAGGCACTCCCCTGCCACCTGGGCATCCTGGCAGTGCCAGTCTGCAGTGCCAAGGTGGCCAGGTCAGCACTGTCAGAGGTCGGACCCAGGGGCGTCCCCAAAGTTGGAGTTGAGCAGTGGGTTCAATAAAGCAGGGAGAGGCTTTGAAGTCAGGGGTTGTGGGGGGAAGATCAGAGCAGCCGGATACATTGGTGCCCCGATCTGCAAACAGCCTTTCAAATCACTCTAAATGCAGCCTCGGTGGAGAGAAGGTCCCCGAGGCCAAAATAAATGGCAGGTGGTGTTGGATAGTGAGGTATTTCTCAACACTGCAGCCACTGAGAAACACCTCCTAAATGTCCCCAACAGCAGACTTAGTTTGAAGCCCGCTGAATTGCGCCCAAGCTATCATTACAGTTTGAATTAAATAATTTTTGCAATATACATTCTGGATAGTCAGTCATTGTATTGAGCTTAAAGGTCCATGGTGGGATTTTCCAAAAAAATGGCACTGTCGGTTTTGGCGCGAAAATCTGTGTGAACCTCACTGGCTCTGGCAGCGTGATCCGATGCACAATTTTGTCCCCGAGTGAAAAAGTCAAGCCTGAGGCACAAAGCGCCTGATTGGGGTTAGGCGGGTGGGGATCGTGATCTGAGCATTTCATTCAAGGCGGCACTGCGTTTAAACAGCTCCACAACATTTGATCTCATTCAAGCCAGGGGGCTGGCAGCTAGAAGACCAGCTCCCAGATTTTCAGAGGGGTCACTCACTCGATTACTGGATGCTGTGAGGAGAGGCGGACCACAATTTACCAACGGGTTGGTGGTCGGTCTCCAGAAAGGTCATCAATCCTGTCTGGGAGATGGTGGCAGCACTGGTCAGTACCAGCAACCTGATCAAGAGGACCGGGGTACGATGTAGGAAAAGAATGCCTGATCTACAACGGTCTGCAAGGGTAAGTGCCCCCTTGGCACTTCACCCTTCTGTCAACATACGGATTGTCACCATGAACCCACATGCTGCCACCTCACAGGTTCCCAGCACACAATTCTCCAGCATCACCCTCAAATCCCCTGGCACTCCTCATCAGAACCCCTCCCTGCTTAAGCGCAGTGCCCACACGTGCCAGTTGTCATAGACCTCTGATCCACCAGGCATCAGGCTCACTTTATCCACTTTAATGTCTCTGCAGGGGAAGGTTGCCCACAAACAGAGAGAGAGATGGGCAGTGGAGCGCCCAAACTAAGGATGCTGACTCCAATCAAGGAGAAAGACATGGAGCAAACAGGGGGCAATAGGAGCTGCCCTGCACAGATCACTGAGGTTGGCCAACGTCAGAAAATCGAGGAGCCTCTGCACCTTCATTCAGATGATCAGTCTCAAGTGAGTTTTTTGTTGTCCAAACCCTTGACCTTGCCTTGCAGGAATGTCCACCGATTAGCCTCGATTGCCAACCCTCTGTGCTCCCCTCTGTCACCCTCAACAACCTCAGAGGTGATCTCCGAGGCGGACACGGATGACACGTCACAGCTATCAACTGTACCATCCACCATCGCAGAGACAAGCAGCTCGGTGGGCAAACATAGCAGACAGGCCGACTAACTGCTGAGCACCACGTTGCTTCTGGTGCACATGAAGTGGAGACAGGAAGGTCCCGGCATTGGGCAGTCAGAGGACTCAGCTGCGCCCCAGCCAGGTGCTTTTCCTCTGATCATGTTCATCCCTATATTGCTAGAGATGCAAAATGACAGAGCCGGGAATGCCAGGAGGGTTTGTCAACGGCATTCCTGTGACTGCAAGCCTGAATGGAGGAGTCCCAAAGCCTTCAGTCGCAGGCGATGTTACCAGTGTTGCGTGGCACCCAGGCCAGCACTGCAAGGGTGGCGTCCACAGTTGAAAGCCTGAGGCAAGATGTCAGAGCCATGACTGGAGATCTTCGAAGCATGGCTCAGGTCCTGAGGACGATGGCTGAGGTGTTCAACACCACAGTGCAGACAGGAGTGGACCTCCAGGACACGCGGTGCCAGATGACATTGAGGCTTCCGAAACTCACTCCAGCTGCCTCTTTGTCTCATGGAGTAACCCAGGGGCCCACAAGCACCTGGAGGGAGGAGGAAGCACTTGATCAAATTCAGGGGACTCTGAGAGTGACTAGTCCTTCTGAATCCCCCCATTCCTGATATCAGCGCATCTCGGGGCAGCGGATAGAACAGGGCGATGCAGCAATATCAGTGCCACCCACCAAAGGCATCTCAGGCAACAGGGCATGGAAGGTAATAGTCCACCTCCACTTCTAATGTACATCCTGAAAAACACTGAAACATAGTGGGAGAGTTGGCAAGAGTAAGGAGTTGTTGGGGTATTTCCAAAAGCAAAACTTTATTATGAATACAATATGAAACTTTTTCACTTCACACCCCAAAAGAACAGCTTACAATTACCCCTCAATACTCCTCCCCAATTTCCCATTTGACAACAAGAAAAGAAACATACAGCTCTCAATCGGTCTTAAAATCAGCAGGGCATTGAGTGATACTTGATTCATAAAACAGATTTGCCTCCTGTCAGAACCCCTCCAGACTCTGGCTGAATATCTTGAAAAAAACTGGTTCACCTAGCATATTCCAGTCTCTTTCTTGACTCCAGACAAGACTGCACTGCTTTACACATTGTTACTTTTCTATAACTATCCTACTGTGAGAGAATTATGGACTCCGTGTCAGACAAATCAGAATTCAGCTCCTCTCTCTCCCAAAGCCTTCTCCAAAACTAACTGCCTCACTGCATTCCTTGGTTCCACCCAGAAGTTACCACATCTCTCCAAGCTGAAAAACAAATTATCTGTGCAGGTTGCATCGCACATTAACTCCCCAGGGACTTTTCCAGTCAAATCACATTCCTTTGGTCAATTTCATCTCCCAGTTCCGAGAAACTCCTAGGCCTTTACAAAACAAAATCTTTAAAACAAAACATGATCACTGCAGTCAAACACACTACAACCCAAAGCTTTTAACCTTTAAATTGTCCCAATATTCAGCAGCTAATACTCCTAAAATCCTCCATTTCTCACAGTACATATTACATTCAATGCCTCCACCACTGATAAACAGTTGCAGCCATGTGTACCATCTTTAAAATGCACTGCAGGGACCGACCACGGTTCCTTAGGTAACACCTTCCAAACCCATGACCACCACCATCTAGAAAGACAAGAGCAGCAGATACCTGGGAACACCACCACCTGGAGATTCCCTTCCAAGTCACTCACTACCCTGACTAGGATGTATATTGCCACGGAGGGGTTATGGCTAGTCGGTGGGGGAGGGGTCAGGCAGCCCCCTGGTCTGGCTGATAACCTGGAACGTAAGAGGACTGAATGGGCCGATTAAGTGGGCCCGGGTGTTTGCGCACCTGAAGGGGCTGAAGACGGATGTGGTCATGCTCCAGGAGACGCACCTGAAGGTGGCGGACCAGGTAAGATTGAGGAAGGGGTGGGTAGGCCAGGTGTTCCATTCAGGGCTAGATGCAAAAAATCGGGGGCTGGTGATTCTGGTGGGAAAGAGGGTTTCGTTTGAGGCGTCGAGCATTGTGGCAGATAATGGCGGAAGGTACGTAATGGTAAGTGGTAAGTTGCAAAGGGAGAGGGTGGTGCTGGTTAATGTTTATGCCCCGAACTGGGATGATGCGGGTTTTATGCGGCGCATGCTAGGCCGAATCCCGGACCTGGAAGTGAGGGGCCTAATAAGGGGGGGGAGACTTCAACACGGTGTTGGATCCGACATTGGATCGCTCCAGATCCAGGACGGGCAGGAGACTGGCGGCGGCTAGAGTACTGAGGGGGTTTATGGACCAGATGGGAGGGGTAGATCCTTGGAGATTTGCAAGGCCGAGGGCTAGAGAATTCTCATTCTTTTCACATGTTCATAAGGCCTATTCCCGGATCAATTTCTTCGTTATGAGTCGGGCGCTGATCACGAGGGTGTGGGATACCGAGTACTCGGCAATAGCCATTTCAGATCATGCCCTGCATTGGGTAGACTTGGAGTTGGGGGAGGAAAGAGACCAGCGCCCTCTGGATGTGGGACTGTTGGCAGATGAGGAGGTGAGCGAACGGGTTTGCGGCAGCATAGAGAGATACCTGGAGGCTAACGACAATGGGGAGGTTCGAGTGGGGACGGTCTGGGAGGCGCTGAAGGCGGTGTTCAGGGGAGAGCTAATCTCCATTAGGGCCCATAAGGAGAGGAGAGAGCAGAGGGAGAGGGAGAGGCTGGTGGGGGAGATGGTGAGTGTGGACAGGAGGTACGCGGAGGAGCCGGAGGAGGGATTGTTGAGGGAGAGGCATAACCACCAGGCCGAATTAGACCTGTTGACCACCAGGAAGGCGGAGGTGCAGTGGAGGGAGGCCCAGAGGGCGATCTATGCGTATGGGGAAAAGGCAAGCCAGATGCTGGCGCATCAGCTTCGGAAGTGGGACGCAGCTAGGGAGATTGGGGGAGTTAGGGACAGGAGGGGGAGTGTGGCGCGAAGTGGGGTTGACATCAATGGGGTCTTCAGGGACTTTTATGAGGAACTGTATCGGTCCGAGCCCCTACTGGAGGAGGGAGGAATGGGCCGCTTTCTGGACCAACTGAGGTTCCCGAAGGTGGAGGAGGGACTGGTGGTGGGCTTGGGGGCTCCGATTGGGCTGGAGGAGCTGACCAAAGGGATAGGGAGCATGCGGGGGGGGGAAGGCACTGGGGCCGGATGGTTTCCCAGCCGAATTTTACAAAAAGTATGTGGATTTGTTGGCCCGTTGTTGGTTAGGACCTTCAATGAGGCAAGGGAGGGTGGGGCTTTGCCCCCGACGATGTCCAGGGCACTTATTTCCCCGATCCTGAAGCGGGACAAGGACCCCCTACAGTGTGGGTCTTACAGGCCGATTTCGCTGTTAAATGTGAATGCTAAGGTGCTGGCGAAGGTTTTTGCCTCGAAAATTGAGGATTGTGTACCGCAGGTCATTCACAAAGACAAGACGGGGTTCGTGAAGGGAAGGCAATTGAATGTGAATGTGCGGAGGCTCCTGAACGTCATTATGATGCCGGCAAGTGAGGGGGAGGCCAAGATAGTGGCGGCAATGGACGCCGAGAAGGCCTTTGATCGGGTAGAGTGGGGGTACTTGTGGGAGGTGCAGAAGAGGTTCGGGTTTGGGGAGGGGTTCATCAGGTGGGTCAGGTTGTTGTATGAGGCCCCGGTGGCGAGTGTGGCCACGAACAAGAGGAGGTCTGAGTACTTTCGGCTGTATCGAGGGATGAGGCAGGGGTGTCCCTTGTCCCCCCCTGCTCTTTGCACTAGCGATTGAACCCCTGGCTATGGCACTGAGGGAGTTGAGGAACTGGAGGGGGCTGGTGCGGGGCGGGGAGGAGCATAAGGTTTCGCTCTATGCGGACGACCTGCTACTTTATGTGGCGGACCCGGTGGGGGGATGCCGGAGGTAATGAGGATCCTCAGGGAGTTCGGGGAATTTCAGGATATAAGCTCAACATGGGGAAGAACAAGCTGTTCGTGGTTCACCCAAGAGACCAAGAGAGGGGGATTGGTGAGCTCCCACTAAAAAGGGCGAGAGGAGCTTTAGATATTTGGGGGTCGAGGTGGCCAGGAGCTGAGGGACCCTGCATAGACTTAATTTCACGAGGCTGGTGGAGCAGATGGAGGAGGAGTTCAAGAGGTGGGATGCGCTGCCGCTGTCTCTGGTGGGTAGGGTGCAGTCAGTGAAGGTGATGGTACTCCCGAGGTTTTTGTTTCTGTTCCAGTTCCTCCCCATTTTTATCCCGAAGGCCTTTTTTAGACGGGTCAGTAGGAGCATAACGGGGTTTGTATGGGCAGGTGGGACTCCGAGGGTGAGAAGAGTATTCCTGGAGCGGAGCAGGAATGGGGGGGGGCTGGCGCTGGCCAATCTCTGTGAACACTACTGGGCCGCTAATGTGGCGATTGTGCGCAAGTGGGTGCTGAAGGGGGAGGGGGCGGCATGGAAGAGGCTGGAAACGGCGTCTTGTGAGGGTACGAGTATGGAGGCGCTGGCAACGGCGCCGCTGCCGCTCCCGCCAACGAAGTATACCACGAGCCCGGTGGTGGTGGTGACTACCCTCAAAATCTGGGGGCAGTGGAGGCGGCACAGGGGGGAGTTGGGGACCTTGGTGTGGATCCCGATACGGGGAAACCATCGGTTTGTCTCGGGGAGGATAGATGGAGGGTTTGCGGGGTGGCACAGGGCAGGGATAAGGAGGTTGGGGGACCTATTCGTGGATGGGAAGTTCGTGAGCCTGGGTGAGCTGGAGGAGAGGTATGGGCTCCCCCTGGGAAACACTTTTAGGTACCTACAGGTAAGGGCGTTTGTTAGGCGGCAAGTGGTGCGATTTCCGCTGCTGCCACCATACCCGGTACAAGATAGGGTGCTCTCGGGGGTGTGGGTTGGAGGGGGGAAGATTTTGGCAATATACCAGGTGATGCAGGAGGAGTAGGAGGCCTCGGTGGAGGAGCTGAATGGTAAGTGGGAGAAGGAGCTAGGGGAGGTGATCAAGCAGGGGACTTGGACAGATGCCCTAGGGGGAGTCAACTCTTCCTCTTCGTGTGCGAGGCTCAGCCTCATACGGTTCAAGGAGTTGCATAGGACACACATGACCGGGACAAGGATGAGCCGGTTTTTTGGGGGTGAGGATAGGTGTGTTAGGTGCTCAGGGAGCCCAGCAAATCATACCCATATGTTCTGGGCATGCCCAGCGCTGGAGGAATTTTGGAAGGGTGTAGCGAGGATGGTGTCGAGGGGGTAGGGTCCAGGGTCAAACCGGGCTGGGGATTCGCAATATTTGGGGTTGCAGAGGAGCCTGGAGTGCAGGAGGCGAAAGAGGCCGGCATTCTGGCCTTTGCGTCCCTGGTAGCCCGACGGAGGATTCTTCTTCAGTGGAGGGATGCAAGGCCCCCAAACGTTGAGGCCTGGATCAAATACATGGCGGGGTTTATCAAATTGGAAAGGGTGAAATTTGCTTTGAGGGGATCGGTACAGGGGTTTTTCAAGCGGTGGCAACCGTTCCTAGACTTTTTGGCAAAACGGTAGACAACGATCAGTGACAATAGCAACCGGGGCGGGGGGAGCTTTATTTCAGTTTTGTTTCTATATATTGGAGGTTTTGTCTGGGTGTATATATTTGCTATGTGTTTGGGCGGGTGTTAATTTATTATTTTGTGCTTGAGTTTCCTTTACATTTTTTTGCATTTTGTACTTTATATTTTTGTTGTTGATATTTTGTGAAAACTTTAATAAAAATTATTTTTTGAAAAAGGATATATTTTGCCATTCTTTCACTGTCTTTGGGTCAAAATTCCTAACAGCACTGTGGGTATACCTACACCTCAGTTCAGGAAGGCAGATTACCACCACCTTCTCAAGGGTAACTAGGAACGGCAATAAATGTTGGCCGAGCCAGCGGCCCCCACATCCTGTAAATTAATTTTTTTAATGCCGTGAAATTGCAGCTGAAATAACAATAATTTGCAATTTTAGAGATTCTGATGAAAATATTTTCAGAATAGTCTATCTTTAGAAAGTACATGCATAGGTATAACACTAAGGAGCTTGTAATTAGCTGATAACCTCTCTTAACCTTTTCTCGGTCCAATCGTTACACTGAAAACTGTAGAATGTTACAAATTGAAAATGGATTAGAAACATTACTTTTTGCATAATTTAGTGATTAAAAACTATGAAAAGTCATTCATTGATGAATAAACTCAAACCAAGATCATAAAACATATATTTATTAATCAGAGAAACAGGCATCTGATTTTGATGTGTTAATAGCTAGGGTAGGAAGTTAATTTTGTTGTAACTTAAAGGCACAGCTATATGGCTGCATACAGTGAAGCTGACGCTTGCTGCAGTTCATAGAGACCCCTCTTAAACATATTAGATGAATAATCTTCTGAGTAAATAAACTTTGATTGCTTCATTGTTGCTTTTTTCGCTGCAAAATACACAGTTTAGCTGTAAATCTTGGCAGGAGTCATGCCTCCAACTCACTGACTAATATTGATATCAATGGATGCTCTGGAAGTATAATGAAACTGGTGATCTGAAATCGATACTGTAGCTACAGAATTGATTCCTCCCTGAAACGGTCTTACTGTCTGGCTGTGAATTGAACCCTCAGTTTGAGATGAAAACTTTGTATACGTCTGCTTCTTTGCACAGACATTTGATTGGCAGATTTCAAGGTATAGCATCTTGCCAAATTCTACCAAACTTCTGCTTTAACTTTAGTGTCAGATTGGCTAACACCCTGCAGAGGAGCAGCAGTGTTGTTTCTCTAGACTTTCTTGAGAATGCTGTTTCTTGAGGGATTCTGTTAAAGTTATTGTGTGAAACTGGGACAACCGTAGTAGAAATTCCAGACGTAACTCTTTTCAGAATAAGATGGGGAGCATTCATGTTCTTAAAATGTGGGAGCCAGAAATTTAAAATAAGTGCGGGCTCTAGATGCAGACCATAAATAACAAGGAGGAAATGGGGGCTCTCTACTGAGATGAGTGCATGTTCATCGTAAGGAAAATATCTATAGAATAATGTGTTTATCTGGACCTAGAGTTGCACACATTTAGGAAGGTTAAAGAAGCTAGTGAGAGAGCCTGGAAGAGGCCAGTGGTGATCCTGTAGAGGTGAACAGTATAGAAGGAACTAATGAAAGACATTTCATGTCAATATTCCCTCAAAGCTCAAAGATAAAGGAAAAAAGGTAATATCCATAGAATCCTTACAGTGCAGGCCATTAGGCCCATTGAGTCTGCACCGATCCACTGAAAGAGAACCCTACCTAAGTTGCTCTTGACCCACTCCCCTGCCTATCCCAGTAACCCTACCTAACCTGTATATCTTTGGACACGAAGGGGCAATTTTATCATGGCCAATCCACCTAATCTGCAAATCTTTGGACTCTGGGAGGAAACCGGAGCACCCGGAGGATAGGGGGAGAATGTACAAACTCCACACAATCACCCAAGGCCAAAATTGAACCCAGGTCTCTGGCACTGTAAGGCAGCAGTGCTAACCATTGTGCTACTGTAAAAGATGAAACATCCCTCCAGCTCTCCCACCCTCACCCCCTAACTCCCTATGGCACACCCATGCCACCTCATGCCCTGACATACCCCCATGGCCCCGATGCCCTTCATGCCAAACGTTACCATATACTCATCCGCAATGGGCCCACATGCCCCCATGCCAATATATGCCTCTCTATCCATCCCCTTGTCTCTTTTTAATGCCTCAATGCCACTTCACCAACCCTCCATGACCCTTTATAACTCCTATTCCAAACTATGTCCCACCACATACCCCCATGATCCTTTATAGCCCCTATTCTAACTTAGTGCTGATCCATACGAACTCATGCACCCCACCCACTGCCCTTTGCCCTTACACCTACCAGGAGCACCCGGAGGAAACCCACACAAACATGGGGGAAGTGCAAACTCCACACAGATTGTCATCCAAGGCTGGAATTGAACCAGGGTCCATGGTGCTGTGAGGCAGCAGTGATAACCACTGTGCCCTCATGCTGCCCAAATCAAAGTGGACAATGTGGCCACTACCTCTCACATGCTAACCGAGCGCTCTACCATTTGAGCTAATTTCCCTAACCTACTTTGTCTTTTGATATACTTCAATGTTAGCTAAAGGAGGACAGGTCACCAAGAAAATTGAGCATCTAAAGACATGACTAGCGGTAGGTGTGAAAATAATTCCTGTTACTTTCATATATGTAAACAGGAGAGGAATCGGTTGGGCCTTACATGTCAGGGACATTGAAAGGTAAAGAAATGGAAAGTGACACAACTAAACTACTTTAGCTTGATACTTTTAATGTAAAGAGGTGAAGCTAACACAAAGGGTTACAGATTACCAAGTCAGCACAGGAAGGACAGAAATGCTTGAAAGTTCTATTAATGGGTGACTTTAATCAATGGTATTTCCAATATCCAAATTGTTTGGAAGCTAAGTTGATAAATACAATTCATGATTTACTGTGATGGGTAATCCACAAAGGCACTAACCTTGTGCTAGTAATAATGTCCACAGAGTGACTACATTTCACATGATGCCAGACACAGGGATACCGAGGTCCTGGAACAGGACATAATTTTAAAGGATCAAAATTCAAAAAAATGCAGCCACAATTTAAAAAACTTGGGGCGATTTGTTTAACAGTGTGTCAACAAAGACAAGTGGAACACTTTTAAAGACATAATATTTAGTATGCACAGAAATAAAATTGGATACTTAGTGTCAGCAAGTATATGCTAAACAAATGAGACTCTACCTGGATTAATACATTAATCCAGAAATAAATGACTTTTACAAATTCTGCAGGGTGAAATGTTGAGAGGAATATAAAAGCATGTAGAAAAGGGCTGAGAGATATCTGCAGACACAAGCAATAATAGCAAGGCATTTCCAAAGTAAGGAGACAAAACAAAGGTAAGAACCATAACAGATGTAATGGAACTGAAAATAAAGATAGTTACCATTCTGAATGATTGCTTACTTAAATTATTCATAAGCGAGGAAATGAATAATATGTCTTCCCTAAGTAATAATGACATAAAAAAGCATTGCTTACTTTGATATAAAGAGGTGGAAGTCTGAGGCAGTCCAACAAAACTCAAAACAAATAAATCTTCGGGGATAAATGTTGATCACCCAAAGTACTAAGGAATGGTGGAGGATGTGATACACTATAAACTAAAGCCGCCAGTTTCAAAAAGGGACAAAGAAGATGCAGGTAACTTAAACTTTAATACTATATAAATTAATAAGTTGATCATCAGGAGACAACATTAGGATTATCTGTGTAATAATACATGGATTCAGAAGGGAAGGTACTGTGTGGTTAAATCTTTAGACCTTTTTTGAAGAAGTGACATTTCAAGTGACCTGTGGACAACCTTCCTACATAGTGCTTGTATCCTTTCAATGTATTCCTACATAAGCATGTATCAAAATGGTAAACTTTCAAAAAGCATTACCAAGAGGAATGTTGCAGGTATTGGAGCCTTCACTGTTTCTATTTTACATCCATCACTGGATTCCAAAATTCAATATATATTGATTAAATTTCCAGATGTTGCAATTGGGAGAGGAAGTTGATTCTGAAGAGGTAGCTTCGGAAGCATAAAATAAATTAGTATGTACACGCAGGCAGACAAAACAATGGCAGCTGAGATTCAATGCTGTCAGAGCTCTAAGGCCTGGAAGAAAACTATGCGGCACACATTCTCCCCAAATTGTACTGAGACTGTTAATCATGAGTGGAAAGAGTACTGGAGCTTCAGTAGACTCAATGAGGGAGATGTGATCTCCCATTCATTGAAGGCAATAATGCCCCAAAAAAGATGAGGAATGACTAAAACATTATTTTGACTGCAACTTTTGGACACTGAGCCGACTTGTAAAATGGATGAGGCTTCCTGTTGACACTTGTCATTGATCAGTAAACTCCATTGTCAGGACATCCAAAACCTATATGGAACACACTACTCCAACATGTTCAATTGCTGAATCAACTAAGCATGTGTCAAAATGGTAGAGGGCAAGTAGAGGACCTCGTGCTCAAAGTATGTAGTGCTAATTCCAGTGCCCAGTTTTTGTCATTAGGACTCAGGAATATTTGCAAGCACTGGAGGCATTACCAAAGAGAGAAGGCTGGTCCCTAGTTTCAGAATGCTGAGGTATGTGGAAAGACTGAAAAAACAAGGGATGTTTCAGCATTGAAAGGAGGTGATTGAGAGATCATCTATTGATGTGTATAAGAAATAAAATGGCACTGAAAAGTAAAGGCAGGAAGTTAACTTAAACTGAATTGTAAAAGTAGGACAAGGGGACAGAGTCAAGCTAATAAAAGGTAAAACTGTCAACAATATCACAGAATTATTTCCACAGAGAGTTTTGGATAGACAAGAAACAAAAACCATAAATTATTTGGTGGAAGGATTGTGGGACCTTTCTGAACGAATGGGCTATAATTGGTTGAATAGCCTTTGTCTGTAATTATCTTGTGATTTGTTGTGTGTTAGTTCATAACGTTCTCAGAAAGTTAAAGGTCAATTTAAATGAGAATTAATGCAGTACTGAAGTTAAGACCAAGCATTGGGAGGTGGAATCTTTCAGCAGTAAAAAATGCCATTAATAAATGTCCTATTTTAGTATTTCTGTATCTGTGTGATAAGATCTTTGTGAGACTGTTTGTAAAAGACATTTAACCCACTGTGTAGTCAAACATGAAGTAAGGAAAAGTAGAATCTTTACATTTACCTACTCTGGTCCCAGTTGGCAGCGAATAAAGGCAGGATCTTCCTACCATAGTGATCTGGCTGTTCAAGAACTCCTGGAAAGCCATCCACCAGAGCCCGTTTGATGCCGGGATCGTCCGCTTTGAAGTTTTTGAACATGTCCAGGTTTTGTTGCCGGTACTGGAAATACTGGGCAAGAAGTCTGAAGGCCTCGAAGTGGTTAAACTTCCTGGCTCTCAGAAAGCGCAGGATGAAGGCATCGTCCGTGCGCAGGAAGCCGATATCAGGGCGGGTTATGATCATGTCTCTGACCTGCTGGATGTCCTGGTGTAAGGCATCTGGATTCTCATTCAGCTCCAGCCGAGATTTCTCGACGATTTCCGCGCTGAGCCCGGATTGCAGATGGGTCATGTTGGCGCGGACAACAACATAAACAAACGGCCCTTGCTCTGGTTTTCTGACGACCCACTAATGATGATCAGACGCGACCGTCGCAACCAGTGCGGTGTCCATGGCCCTTTCGAACAGCTGATGAATTTGCCAAAACCGTTAGCTTATTCCACATTCCCTTCCATCTGGTGACAAAAGATGATGCTGAGGCGAAGCCACATTGCTGACCTTCTGGGACATACATGTGTGTAAAAAAGAGATACGATATCCGTTAGTGTGGAACCATATAATGTCCATATAATAATAATATAATACAACGTCCATATTCACAGCGTATCTACTCAGCTCCTTACACTCCATTCTAATTACAGTGTATCTCATGGACTTTAACTCAAACAATCGCTCCGACCCTGCCCCCATTTAGCCACACGTGAATCTATGAGAAAAATAATTCGGAAATCCCCTTGAAGAAAAATATGTATTTATTGAAATGTTAAAACGCTTGCCATTCTCTGGCGCTTCTACTTAAAGGGGTTAACGTGAAACGATAAATATTAAGTGGCTCTCAGAAAGCAGCAAATGGGAAAGGGGAACTTGACCCTCCCACATTAAAATTTCAGCTCTTACATTCCTGTTCAACGACAACGTTTCTCTAAAGACGACGGGTTGCAACAGATTAGTTGAAAAAACAGGGGTTTAGCGTTGCTAAAAGTAGGATGGACTCCTGGAATTCGATGTCCAAGTCAGTAAAAATCGTGGCATCTCATAAAATAAATCCAACATTGTCTCGTAGCCCAGTAACTCTAATTGGAAGCACAACGACCCGGTGACCCCTGGTTGGAAACAACCCCCTGTCACCTCTTACAATAAAATTGAGATTTGTTTTTTTTTTAAACACCCTGGCCCAGGTTTTGTATCCGCTGTGCATAGTTTATTATAGAAATATTGACACTTACTTTTTCTGCACATTCCCCCAGTGACGGTCGCTAAGCATTTAATTTCCCGTGCTATCTTCCTTGGCTTTGTGTCTGTGGAATTTTCCTGATTCTTTTTGAGCGTCATGCAAGGGGTCGTTTTCTGCTAATAGCTTCGATTTCTGTTGGCCTTCAGAAACAAAAATGCGGCCTGTGGCCCTTGTGTGTGGGATCAGCTCTGTGTGAGAACGGCCAAGGTCCAAATGTGGAGCTGGGAGCAAGTGAGAGGATAGAACAGACAGTATAAACTGAGGTACCCTCAGATCTACACTGACATCTGCAATCCCAAACCCGAGTTACCAGCATGTCATATTGTCAGACCAAGTGAAACTCATTTCTGTTCAAAGTGTATCAGGTAAACTGCTCCATCAAATGAGATGGAGGGGGGGGGGGGGGGGATCACCACATTTGGAAGATTGTTACACCGAAAGATTTGCACATTGGTTTCAATGTTCCTACTGGCATGCTTTCATTTAATCCTGAATTCCCAAACCCAACAGCAGAAAATAAATTGATATTGTCTGAGGCAAAATAGATGGGAAATTGCTGCCCCTCGTTTCTCAGAGACAGACTTCTGTTTGCCGCCTCGACAACGCCACTGATATTGTGCAGAAACCACACACATTACTGCTGAAGAATTGGTTTAGCCTGAGCTAGCTGAGTGGGTACATGCGGATGAATTTCAGATGGAGGAGCTGTCCATGCAGGGAATAGCTGGGCGAGCAGCCATGGAGAAAAAAAAAGACTTGGATGCTGCAATAATGAAGGGCAATGAATGCTACCGCTGTTAAGAAGTGGAACCTCACCTTGGTTTGGGATTTTATTTTTTGCTTTTTGTGGGGTTTGTTAAAAAATCTCTTCTCCTGCAATGCCGTCTCCTCAGCTGGGCAGTGGAATGATGTCTTTGCCAACAACCGATTTCTCCTGAGTGCTTTGAATGGAGCCCCCAGACCTGCTGTGGTGCCAGCAAGGGGCGTGTGTATGCAACACACCGGGAGGCGACGCCCGGGTCCTAATGCCCGCTGTGTCTCTTCACATAATCCAATTTAGCTGGCAAGGTGACCTCCCACTATCATAACACATCTCCCCCGCCCCTCCCCCCACCACCCCCCAACCACCCCGTTCTCTTGATGTATTTTTGTATAACGAGAGGTATTTCTGTTTTGAGCATGTTTGCGTTTACTTTACCAACTAGGATTTCACGTCTTTCACGAGCACCTCAACAAACTTAAGGTATCAACTTTAAGTTGAATGGGTTCCCATACACTTTAGATATTTTCTACATTTCATAAGAAATGCAAAGTAAATTAGATGCATTTGCTTCTTGAAATTTTAACTGGAATTCATGACTTTAGCTCAACTTTATTTAGTTGTTCCCAGTGGCTGCCTACGCTATTGATAAGTGTTATCAAATCCATTGGTTCTGATGTGTAGTAACAAATGAAGCTAATTGTGTTTCAAATATTTTGGCGCACTAATGGTTTAAAATACAATTGACAGGAATGGGGGATTGAACCATGCAGAGTTTTTCACCAGGATGTTTGGACTTCAACTTAATCAACTGGAATCTTTTTCTTAGACAGTCCCTTTAGGATCAGGGACGACTTGCTTCCACTCTGATAAGCTGGGATTCTGAAAAGGCTGATGATCAACTGGAATACAGTATGTGGATTTTAGGACTGCGGGTAAATTGGTAATTGAAACTGCCTTCAAAACACAAGTAGGTTGAATGAGAAGAACTACATCCCATGGCAACAAACATATCTGCCATAAATGGAAGAGAAATGCTGAAACTACAAACTGATTCCCATATACTGATCCCCATATATTTCAGGGCTCCTACCTCAGCTTATCTGCTGCTGAAACCCTCATACATGCTTTTGTTATCTCTGGACTTGATCATTTCAATGAGCTCCTGTCCAGACTCCTACCTTCCCTCCTCCAAAAACTTAGTCATTCAAATCTCTGCTGCACGTACCTAACACACACTAAGTACAATCCACTCATCACCTTTGTGCTCGCTGACCTACATTAACTCCTGACTGAGTAACACATTAATTTTAAAACTCTCATTGTTGCTTTCAAAGCCACCTATGATCTCGCCCCAACCTAATTCTGTAATCTCTTCCAGCCCCTCAGCCCTCTGAGATATCTGAACCAAACTGATGTCAGGCTACTGTACATCCCTGAATTTAGTTGTTTCATTATTGGTGGTCATGCTTTCAGTTGCCTAGGTTCTATGCTCTTGAATTCCCTCCCTAAATCTTTCTGTCTCATTTTCTTTCAAGACACTTCTAAAATCTACCCATCTGACCAAGACTTTGGTTATTTGCTCTAATAACTCCTTGTGAGGCTCAATGTTAAATTATATTTATAACAATCCTGTGAAACTCCTTGGCATGTTTTTCTATATAAAAGGTGCTATGTAAATGTACATTGTTGTTCATGCTCTTTGTAATAACTCTCATGAGACCCACAGGGACACTTCAATTGATCTCCCCAGGGGATTCGTGGAATATGAGCTCTCTCACTGGTGGGCTGAGGCCCGCCCAGCTGGAGCTCGTAAATCCGCATAATAAACACCGCCCAGACTGAGACCAGCATGGTCGGTAATCCTGGTTGGGGCCTTTGAACTGTAAGGTGCATTATGGTCATTTCTTTGTGTTGGTTTATTAAATACTGTTTAGCATATCTTCTCGGGCCTCCTGAGCTTTAATACTCTGGATCCCGTGTACTGATCCTCATGTATTGACGCCCTTTGCTGCTTCTTCTTGAGTCCTCTGCCAGAAGGCAGATCTGACACACAGTGCTGCAATCTCCATCCCAGCCAGAGTAAATGTCGGCACCAACCTGATCGACAGATGAAGATTGCAGGTGGGCATGCCGGGAGTAGCACACCAAAAAACTAGGTGCCAACCTGGTGAAGCTCCAACATAGGGCTACCTGCAAGCCAAAAACATAAGCAGCAAGTGATGAACAGAGCTAAGCGATCCCACAACCAACGGATCAGATCTAAACTCTGCAGTCCTGCCACATCCAGTCGTAAATGGTGGTGGACAATTAAACAACTCACCAGAGGAGAAGGCTCCACAAATAACCCCATACTCAATGATGGTGGAGTCCAGCAAGGCTGAAGCATTCGTAATAATCTTCAGCCAGAAGTCCCGAGTGGATGACCCATTTTGGTTCCTCCAGAGGTCCCCAGCATCACAGATGCCAGTCTTCAGCCAATTTGATTCACCCATGTGATTTTAAGAAACGGCTGAAGGCATTGGATATTGCAAAGGCTATAGGCCCTGACAATATTCTGGCAATAATACTGAAGACCTGTGCTTCATAACTTGCTGTGCCCCAAGCCTGGCTGTTACAGTACAGCTACAAAACTGGCATCAACCCGGTAATATGGAAAGTTGCCCAGGTGTGTCCTGCACACAAGAAACAGGACAAATCCAACACGGCCAATTACCACACTATCAATCTACTCTACATCATCAGCAAAGTGATGGAATGAGTCATCAACAGTGGTGTTAAGCATCACTTGCTCAGCAATAACCTTCTCACTGATGCTTCAGTTTAGGTTCCACCAGGGTCACTCAGTTCCTGACCTCATTATAGCCTTGGTTCAAACATGGACAAAAGAGCTGAATGCCAGAGATGAGGTGAGAGTGATTGCCCTTGACATCAAGACAGCATTAGTCCAAGTAAAGCAACAAGGAGCCCTAGCTAAACTGGAGTCAATAGGAATCAAGGGGAATACTCGCCACTGGTTTGAGTCATACCTGGCACAAAGGAAGATGGTTGTGGACATCAGCTCCAGGACATCACTGCAGGAGTTCCTCAGGAGAGTGTCCTAGGCCCAATCATCTTCGGCTGCTTCATCAATTACCTCCCTCCCAACATAAGGCCAGATGTGGGAATATTCGCTGATGATTACACAATGGCCAGCACCATTCACGACTCCTTAGACACTGAAGCAGTCCACATGTAAATACAGCAAGACTTGGACAATATCCAGACTTCGGCTAACAATTTGCCCCACACAAGTTTCAGGCAATGACCATCACAATGATGGAGTCAAGCCAGCACCCCTTGATTCAATAGCATTACCATCACTGAATCCCCCACTATCAACATCCTGGGGATTACTATTTACCACAAACTGAATTGGACTAGCCATATAGAAACTGTGGCTACAAGAGCAGGTCAGAGGTGAGGAATCCTGTGACAAGTAACTCACCTCCCATTTCCCCAAAATCTGTCCATCATTTACAAAGCACAAGTTATAGTCATAGAGTTGTACAGCACAGAAAAGGTCCTTCAGGCTATTGAGTCTGCACCGACAATAACTAACCTAATCTCGCGCTAATCCCACATACCAGCACTTGTCCCGTATCCTTGAATGTGATTGTTTTTAAGTGTTTATCCAAATTATTTTTAATGGTTGTGAGGTTTCTAGCCCTCACTGCCTTCCTAGGAAGTACATTCCAGATTCTTGCCAGCCTCCGAGTGAACATTATTTTCTCAAATCCACCCCCCCAGAATCTCCTGTCACTCACCCTAAAATTAAGCCCCCTTTTGATTGACCCCTCAAACGAGGGGAACAGCTGCTTCCAATTTACCCTGTCCAAACCCTTCATAATCTTATACGCCTCAATCATAACCCCCATCAACCTTCTTTGCTCTAAGAAAAACAATCCAAATGTATCCAGTCCCTCCTTATAGCCCAAATGCTCCGTCCCAGGCAACATCCTGATGAATCTCCCTTGTATCCCCTCCAGTGCAAATACCACCTTCCTATACCACGGGCAGCACGGTAGCACAAGTGGATAGCACTGTGGCTTCACAGCGCCAGGGTCCCAGGTTCGATTCCCTGCTGGGTCACTGTCTGTGCGGAGACTGCACATTCCCCCCCTGTTTGCGTGGGTTTCCTCCGGGTGCTCCGGTTTCCTCCCACAGTCCAAAGACATGCAGGTTAGGTGGATTGGCCATGATAAATTGCCCTTAGTCACCAAAAAATTCGAAGGTGTTATTGGGTTGCAGGGATAGGGTGGAAGTGAGGGCTTAAGTGTGTCGGTGCAGACTTGATGGGCTGAATGGCCTCCTTCTGCACTGTATGTCCTATGTTCTATAGTGAGATGACCATACATTATTCCAGCTGTGGCCTAACCAATGTTTTATGCAGCTTCAACATAACCTCCTTGTTCTTATATTCTATGCCATGACTGATAAAGGCAGGTGTCGGGCAGCACGGTGGCCCAGTGGTCAGCACTGCTGCCTCATGTCACTGAGGTCCCAGATTCGATCCCGGCTCTGGATCACTGTCCCTGTGGAGTTTGCACATTCTCCCCATGTTTGCGTGTGTTTTGCACCCACAACCCAAAAAAGGTATGCAGGGTAGGTTGATTGGCCAGACTAAATTACCCCTTAATTGGAAAAAATGAATTGGGTACTTTAAATTTATTTTTAAAAAAGGTAAGCGTCCTATATGCCTTCTTAACTATCCTATTCACCTGATCTGCCACATTCAGGGATCTATGAATAAGTACCATATGATCCATCTTGTTCCTCCGAGCTTCCTCATGTCCTGCCATTAATTACATACTCCCTTGTCCTGTTTCTTCTTCCAAAGTGCATCACCTCACACTTATCAGGGCCAAATGCCATCTGCCACTGCTCTAACCCTCTGACCAACCTATCTATATTTTCCTGTAACCTATGACCCTCTTCTTCGCTGTTAACCACTCTACCAATCTTGACGTTGTCTGAAAACTTACTTATCATTCCCCCATGTCAGGAGTGTAAAGAAATACTCTGCATTTGAGGGATGATTGCAGCTCCAACAACACTCAAGAAGCTCAACACCATCCAGCACAAAGCAGCCTTCTTGAATATTACCCATTCCACAAACGCTCACTCGCTCCACCACTGACACACAGTAGCAACAGTGTTTACCATCTACAAGATGCACTGCAAGAACTCACCAAGGCTCCTTGGGCATCACTTCTAAACTCATGACCACTACCATCTAGAAGGACAAGGGCAGCAGATATATGGGAACACCACCACCTGGAGGTTCCCCTCCAAGTCACTCAACAGTCTGACTTGGAAATATATCATTGTTCCTTCACTGTCGCTGGATCAAGATCCTGGAACTCCCTCCCTAATGTGGTGATATGCCTGTGAATAATATTGCATGCACTGAACAATGCGACCTCCCATCAGCAGGTGGCATCGAAGTTCAGTCAGGTAACATCCAGTTACTGGCAGAAGGTTGTAAGGCGTACGCAAGGACATACGCACATCAGGTAGTTCCAGGGAAACCCAGTCTGTATAATGAAATGAAAATGAAATGAAAATCGCTTATTGTCACAAGTAGGCTTCAAACGAAGGTACTGTGAAAAGACCCTAGTCGCCACATTTCGGCGCCTGTTCGGGGAGGCTGGTACGGGAATTCAACCGTGCTGCTGGCCTGCCTTGGTCGGCTTTCAAAGTCTGTATGTTAAATTTTGTCTAACTTCTGTATGTTATCCTTCCACGTGTTAACTAATTACCCATCATTGTAAATGAGTCATCAGCAGTTCTGTATGAATCATTGCACGGACAAGACAACAGAACAGAACATGATACCAGGTATTTGGAACATTTAAGGAACCTGCAGAACAGATAAAGGAAACCAGCCGAAGAGTGAAACAGAAAAAAGAAGTTTCTTCAACTGACCAAAAGATGGTGAAGCTCGAGATGGAAGGTTTAAAGGCACACCACCAGCTTGAAGTATCGGATGACGTAGACAAAAACTGGCACCTTTTCCATCAGCAGTTTAAGCACTATGTTTCAGCCCTTGACCTACAGACACAGCCTGACGAATGGCGCATTGTGTTGCTGCTCATGGTGGTAGGCCCACAAGCTATCAAAATCTACAACACATTTGCTTTTGATAGTGAGGAGGAAAGCAAGAGATACAATCAAGTGATAGAGTAGTTCCATCGGCATTGCTCGCCCCAAAGAAATGCCACATTTGAAAGATATATTTTTCGTACACATACTCAGAAACCTGGTGAATCTTTTGACAATTTTGCCACTGATTTGAGGCTGAAGGCCCAGTCTTGCAATTTCAGTAGCTGAAATCTTCAATGATCCACAATCAAATTGTAGCATATCTAATGACAAGCTCAGTGAGATATTGCTGCGGGAAAAAGATTTGATACTGGAAAAAGCAATTACAATTTGCCATGCGAGTGAGTTGGCTGCACAGCAAATCAGTACACTCAGCTCAAAACATCTTGGCGCCAACATGGAGGAAGATGCCAGGGCCCTCAGCCCTGTTGCCCAGTTCAGTAAGAAATGTGGTCTCAGTGTGGGTAGGCATTCTAAGCAGACGGCAGGAGCCGCCACCTTATGCTAGAAATGTAGCAACCGACATGGCCCGTGGCAATGACCAGCATGTGGAAACGTTTGTTCCAGGTGCGGCCGATCGAATCATTTCGCGAAACAATGCTTTCGTGTCCATCAATGGACAAAATTAGAGCAGTTAATGCAGTGGAGCAGATGCCTCTAGAAGAGCAGTTCTTTATTGATCAAATTCCAGAAAAGAGCCAGAGCAGTCCAACTGAGACGAGTGAAGAAATCCTTCTGAATAGTCGTGAGCGACTATGGTCCAGACACCGAATGGCCAGATGGTTACTGCAAGTTGGAACGAGGTATGCTCAATTAGAAGCAAGTGAAAGTCCAGGCGAAAGGTGACAATTCCATTGAGGCGCTGAGAGAGCCAAAGGGAATTCCAGGCTTCTGGTTAACAGTCTTCCAGAAGGCGCATATACACAATGGCATGATACAGGAGCATGATGAGCTCATAATAAAGCAGCTACAAGATGTGAACGTTAAATGTTCAGAGCGTGCACAGCCAAGGAGCTTCACTCTGGAGTTTACGTGTGAGTCAAATGAGTATTTTACAAACAAGATCATTACAAAAGCGCACTGGCTGGAATCACAGCCTAATGAGTGTGAACACTCATTTTGTGATGTACCAGAAATCACTGGATGCGCCGGGTGCCAGATCGACTGGAAGAAGGAAAAAATATCACATTGAAGACCATTAAAATGAAGCCGAATCACAATGGTCGGAGCACTCGCAAAACGGTTGCGAACACTGTACCAAATGATTCATTCTTCAATTTCTTCAGTCCTCCAGAAGCTCCATATTGTGCAATATTAAATAAAAGTTCTGCAGCAAGACTTTGAAATTGGTCGACTCCTGTGTGAACACATAATTCCTTCTCAATGTCGTATTTTACAGGAGAAATCCTTGCTGATGACACAGACTCCGAAGGTGAGTACATTGATGAATCCTATGAAGATTATGCAAGCGATGAAGGAAGCAACGGTCTGGATGGTGAGCCGGAGCTGGACGAATATGAAACACTAGTAAAGCTGTTTTGCGGGCGAGATGACAAACTCATTGAGGGAGCCTTTACAGTTCTACGTTGGTGGTTTGCGGGAATGATGAGGTGATCACAAGGGACGGCCAGTCTGTGCCGGACCTCGAGCAATGCGAATACTCTGGGAGGGCGCATGTAGAAATGGACAGCAAGTTAGCAGCAGCAGATGCCTCAGACGAAACTGATGTAGCTCTAAATAAACAGAAAACGTTGTACCAATTCTGAAGAAACTAGCTCCAAAAGCATAGGGGGTACCATCAAAGCCCCATGAAGAAGTTCTGATAGTGGACTCCCCGAGACGTGAGGCCATTCCACCACAGCGGGAGTTCGAAGAGCAAATCTCTTAATCGTGCATCTGTGTGCAGCACCACAGTGACACTTGATACTGAATCAGGATGCAGTTCCATGACGTTGGATGACACAATTAGGATGAGTCCCTACCTGGGCTATGTGAAAAAGACGAGGTGTGCCTAGTGATATCAAATGACAAGGAGCCATCACTTGGGGCTCAAGCACAAGGTGAAGGTGCAGCGCCCAGTGTTGACGATGCTAATCCTACCCAGATGCCAGAATGTGAGGCAATCCAGACACCAGAGAGTAATCCATCCCAGGTACCAGAGGATGAGGCTCTGCAGATGGTCGCTGAAGGTGGCGCACAATCCCTCGGAAGCATGCCGAGCAACACGAGACATCTCTGCAGATGACCCACAATGCACTGATTCCATGGCACAGCCCAGCGACAAGATGGGTTCCACCAGAGCCAAACCATAGGCGAAAAGCACTCAAAAGATATCTTGCAAAAAAGATAAAGGGAGTGGTCGCAAAGTGGCACTAAACTAAAAAAGAGGAAGAGAAGGGGGGTGGGGGATACTGTGAGTCTCACCGAGGACACAAAGAATTGAGACATCGACAATGTGACAGACAGGCCGGTGACCATACAGCAGAGCAGCAACAGAGAGCATCGCGATAGCACGCAGCAATGCAGCAGCCAACAGCAGAGAGCAAAGAAACAGAAGAAGCTGAAGACACCAGGATGGCCTACAGGAAAGAGGTGTCAAGGTGCATCATCTAAAAAGACTGAGACATAAAAGACCGGCACGGAAACCAGTCTTCAAAAACAAAGCTGACAACAGCCCAGATGACCAGCGGGGTGATCCCATGAGTCGGCACAATGAACTGTGCACAAGGGACACACACCTCGCATGCATATCGTGTCTATGGATGCATTGGTTAAATCTGTTTATACATAAATCATATTTGTAAAGTAAAGATATTAATCATGTTTGTATATAAAGATCAACATCTCCAAAGGAAGGGGGAATGTGGTGATATGCCTGTGAATAATATTGCATGCACTCAGCAATGTGACCACCCACCAGCAGGTGGCGTCAGACATCAGTCAGGTGACATCCGGTTACCGGAAGAAGGTTGTAAGGTGTACGCAAGGACAGTCGCAAATCGGGTAGTTCCAGAGAAACCCAGTCTGTATATTTCTGTATTTTATCCTGCCACGTGTTAACTAATAAACCATCATTCTAAGTAAGTCATCAGCAGTTCTGTATGAATCATTGCAAGGACAAGACAACAGAACACAACACAGTGGATGCCCCTACATAACATGGACTGCAGTGGTCCAAGAAGGCAATTCATTACCACCATCTCAAGGGAAAAAGGGTTGGGCAACAAATGCTGGCCTCGCTAGCGAAGCTCACATCCTGTAAAAAATGAATTTAAAAACTGCCTTTTAGCCAATTGCCATCCGCCATGGAGTCCGAGTTGCTGTGGCAACATACACTTCTACATGCACGTTGTAGTCCAGAGCTATGATTAATAATGGCAGAAGCTTCAATTTTCTTTCCATCATTTGGCAGACCTGTTTGGAATGTGTTATGAACCCACCTTCCAGGGCAATGAGGTCCTGGAGTGGGACTTGAGCCCAGAGATTCCGGGTCAGAGGAAAGGACGTTCTCCTCTGCACCACAAAACCTCCATTCCATCTATACTGATGCCCTTATATTGATCCATTGTCTGAAACCTTTGTACACTAAAGAATCCCTCCAGTGGAGGAGTGCCCTTTGAAAGAGCACTCTCCCTTGGCCCACTCCCCACCCTATCCTCGTAACCCCATGCATTGATCATGGCCAATCCACCTAACCTGCAAATCTTTGGACACTGAGGGGAAACTTAGCCTGACCAATACACCTAACCTGCACATCTTTGGACTGTGGGAGGAAACTGGAGCACCCGGAGAAAACCCAGGCAGACACAGAGACAAGGTGCGACAGTCACCCAAGGCTGGAATTGAACCCAAGTCTCTGGTGCCGTGAGGTACCAGTGCTAAACACTGTGCCACCATATCTACCATACTGATCACCCTGCAGTGATCCCTTTTCCTCATGCCCTTGTATTGAGAATATAAGAAATCATAGAATCATAGAATCCCTACAGTGCAGAAGGAGGCCATTCGGCCTATCAAATCTGAACCAACCCTATCTAGGCCCACTCCCCCACCCATACCCCAATAACCCCACCTAACCTTTTGGACACTAAGGGGCAATTAATCATGGCTAATACAACTAACCTGCACATCTTTGGACTGTGGGAGGAAACTGGAACACCCAGAGGAAATCCAGGCAGATACGGGGGGTAACATACAAACTCCACACACAGTGACCCAAGGCCAGAATTGAACCTGGGACCCTGGTGTGTGAGGCAGCAATGCTAACCACTGTGCCACTGTGTCACCCTTGATGTGAGCAGTAGTATGTTATTCTGCTCCTTGAGTCATCTCTGCCATTCAATAAGATCATGGTAAATCACCAACATCTTCCTGCACTCTTCCCCTAACTCTTGATTCTCTTAGTATCCAAAAGTCTGTCAATCTCTTACTTAAATATACTCAATGACTGAGCATCATTAGGATAGAGAGTTCTAAAAATCTGCAACCCTTTGAGTGAAGAAATTTCTTCTCATCTCAGTCCTAAACTGCTAACCCATTATTCTAAGACTGTAACAGTTAGTTCTAGCTAGGGGAAAAATCATCTCAACCTCTATTTCGTCAAGCCCCTATTTCATTCATCACCTGTCATTCTTCCAAACTCTAAGAAATATAGTGCTGATTGATCTCATCACTTCTCATTGAACAGTCCCACTCTCCCAGAAGTCTATCTAATGAGCTTTTGTTGTAGTCTATCTGATACAAATATTGGTGACTCTGCAGTGGACTAACCGCATCCTGAGAAAAATCTAGTGTGACAGATAGTTGGTTTGAGGCTCTTGCAGCAGTCTGTATGGACAAAATCAGGGACTTAGCTGGGTGTCGGAGAGGCGATGGACCTGTGTGACCCCAGTCCAGAGTGGGATGATACAAATTGGGGCTGAGGCTCGAGGCCTACGCTTACCTGGGTATTGGAGAACCACACATTCAGGTGCCTGTATTGTCGTGCACTGAGTTTGAAGGAAGAGTGAAAAAAACCGACAGCAACATCACACTAATGTCATAAGTTGATTGGCTGGCGAGGATCTACTGGAAGGATCTGTGTGCAAATAGCGAGATTAATTCACTACTTTTCGGAAATGTGTGTAAATAGCTTGTTTTTTTATATAAATTTAGAGTACCCAATTCATTTTTTCCAATTAAGGGGCAATTTAGCATGGCCAATCCACCTACCCTGCACATCTTTGGGTTGTGGGGGCGAAACTGACGCAAACACGGGAATAATGTGCAAACTCCACACGGACAGTGACCCAGAGTCGGGATTGAACCTGGGACCTCAGTGCCGTGAGGCAGCAATGCTAACCACTGTGCCACCATGCTGCCCTTGTAAATAGCTTGTTTATAGAAAGCCATTAAGGTTTCACATAAGTAAAGTTTTACATAACCTTAAGTACCTGCCTTGTAGGCTAAGGGGGCGAAATTCTCCCCTACCCGGCGGGGCGGGGGGTCCAGGCGTAGCGGAGTGGCGCCAACCACTCCGGCGTCAGGCCTCCCCAAAGGTGCGGAATTCTCCGCACCTTCAGGGGCTAGGCCCGCGCCGGAATGGCTCCCGCTCCGCTGACTGGCGCCAACGGCGTTTGGCACTACGCCGGCCGGCATCGGGGCTGGCCGAAAGGCCTTCGCCGGCTGGCTTGATTCCGCGCATGCGCCGGAGCGTCAGCGGCCGCTGACGTCACCACCGGCGCATGCACGGTAGGCGGGGTCTCTTCCGCCTCCTCCACGGTGGAGGCCGTGGCGGCAGCGGAAGAAAAGGAGTGCCCCCACGGCGGTGGCCCGCCCGCGGGCCAGGCCACCATGGGGGCACCCCCCGGGGTCCGATCGCCCCGCGCCCCCCCCAGGACCCCGGGTGCCGGCCAATCCCGCCGGCACAGAGGTGGTTTAAACCACGTCGGCGGGATTGGCCTGTCAGCGACGGGACTTCTGCCCATCGCGGGCCAGAGAATCGCTGCGGGGGGCCCGCCGATCGGCACGGGGGTCACGCTGACCGGTGGGGCGTGATTCCCTATACTGCCGATTCCCGGGTGGCGGAGAATTCCAGCCACGGCGGGGGCGGGATTTATGCCGGCCCCGGGTGATTCCCTGACCCTGTGGCCGGTCGGAGAATTCCGCACAGGAGGAGCAGCAGATTGGTGAGTAAATAATCTGAAAGTGAGCTTAAGTTATGGTAGGGCAGTTTAACCATGTGGAATGTCACTCTGTGGTAAGCAGGGAGTCGTGAATGCTTCACATGGTCTAGATGAACACATGTGCAGGAAATGTCTCCATCTGCAGAAACCTGAGCTCTGGGTTTCAGAACTTGATCTGTTCTCTATCCAGAAAGCTGAGAACTATGTAGATAACGCGTTTAAGGAGGTGGGCACATGGCAGGTTAGGAGCATACGGGCACAGTTGGAATGGGTCACTCCAAGGCAAGTAGGAGTACCTCTCTCACTCGGAAACCGGTTTTTCGTTTTCAGAGGAGTATAGCAAGAGCCAAGGTCGTGGCACCATGGATAGCGAAGCTACACAGGCGGGGAAGAAGAAGAATGGAAGAGTAACAGAGGTAGGAGATTCGATATTTAAGGCAACAGAGAGGTGTTACTGGATCTGCAGACATGCCTCCAGGATGGTATATTATCTCCCTGGTGCCAGGTTACTGAGTAGCAGTAGGACATTTTTTGGGGAGGATGAACAGCTAGATGTTTGTCCACATTGGCTTCAATCACATAGGTACGAAGAGGGAATAGGACCTGAAAGAAGGAAGGCGAGAGGGGCGGTGTATGAATATGGGGAGAAGGCCAGCAGGATGTCAGCACACCAGCTCAGGAAATGGGAGGTGGCCAGGGAGATAGGAAGAGTGAAGGATAGAGGAGGGAACACGCTCTTGGACCCAGCGGGGGGTGCACGGGTGTTCAAGGAATTTTACAGTCGGCTGTATGAGTCGGAGCCCACAGCTGGGGGGAGGGGATGAGGCAATTCTTGGAGGGTTTGGAGTTTCTGAAGATGGAGGAAGGGTTGGTGGAGGGACTGGGTGCCCTGATCGGGATTGTGAAAGTAGTAGAGGGATTGAAGGCCATGCAGTTGGGCAAGGCCCCAAGATCGGGCGGTTACCCAGTGGAATTTTTTTTTTTTAATAAACAATTTTATTGAGGTAGTTTTTGGCTTTATAAACAGTTACAGACATCATCAGAAAGGAAGCAAAAAAGGCAAAAATGTGCAAACATCCACGTACTTTCAATACTTCCATCGTACCGTATTGCACAAGCCCGCTCCCCTCCCACCCGTACTACCCGCCATATTTTCCCTCCTACTCTACTCTACCCCCCCCCCCTCCCCCCCACCCCCCTGCTGACGCTCACTCTCCCGCAAAGAAGTCAATAAATGGTTGCCACCTCCGGGTGAACCCCTGCACAGATCCCCTCAAGGCGAACTTAATTTTTTCCATCCCCAGGAAACTTGACATGTCCGCAAGCCACCACTCAGTCTTCGGGGGCTTTGAGTCCCTCCACGCCAATAATATTCGTCGCCGGGCTATCAGGGAAGCAAAGGCCAGCACATCGGCCGCTTTCTCCCCCTGGACGCCCGGGTCTTCCGAAACCCCAAAAATTGCCACCCCTGGACTCATCACCACCCTTGTTTTTAGCACCTGGGACATGACCCCCGCAAATCCCTCCCAGTACCCCCTCAGCTCAGGGCATGCCCAAAACATGTGCACATGGTTCGCTGGTCCTCCCGCGCACCTAGCGCATTTGTCCTCTATCCCGAAAAATATGCTCATCCGAGCCACCGTCATATGGGCCCGGTGAACGACCTTAAATTGGATCAGCCCGAGCCTAGCACATGTCGCGGTCGAGTTTACCCTACTCAGGGCCTCTGCCCACAGCCCATCCTCCATTTCCCCGCCTAGCTCCTCCTCCCATTTAAGTTTCAGTTCCTCTGTCTGGGACCCTTCCTCCCTCATGAGCACCTTATAAATACCCGAGACTCTACCCTCCCCTTCGTCCCTCCCAGAGACTATTCTGTCTAGGATCCCCATTGGCGGGAGGCGCGGGAAAGATGGGACCTGTCTACGAACAAAGTCCCGCAACTGTAGGTATCTAAAATCATTTCCCCTTACCAACCCAAATTTCTCCTCCAAGCTCCTCAAACTCGCGAAGCTCCCTTCCAGGAACATATCACCCACCCTTCCCGCCCCTGCTCGCCGCCATACTCGGAACCCCCCATCCATACTGCCGGGGGCAAACCGATGGTTGTCGCAGATTGGCGCCCAGACAGACGCCCCCATCTCCCCCACATGCCTCCTCCACTGGCCCCATATCCGCAGGGTCGCCACCACTACCGGGCTGGTGGTGTACTTGGCCGCTGGCAGCGGTAGAGGAGCCGTGACCAGGGCTTCCAAACTGGAGCCCCTGCACGAAGCCGCCTCCACCCGCTCCCAAATAGACCCCGTACCCACCATCCACTTCCTTATCATAGCGATGTTGGCCGCCCAGTAATAATTGACCAGACTCGGCAAAGCCAGCCCTCCCTCGCTGCGGTTCCTCTCCAACATCGCCTTCTTCACCCGCGGAGACTTTCCCGCCCAGACAAAGCTCATGATCAGCCCGTTAACTCTTTTGAAGAAGGACTGTGGGATAAAGATCGGGAGGCACTGAAAAATAAACAAAAATCGAGGGAGGATTGTCATCTTTACAGTCTGCACCCTCCCTGCCAGCGACAGCGGGAGTGCATCCCATCTCCGAAACTCTCCCTTCATTTGCTCCACCACCCTGGCCAAATTTTTTTTTTTTTTTTTTTAAATAAATTTAGATTACCCAATTATTTTTTCCAATTAAGGGGCAATTTAGCGTGGCCAATCCACCTACTCTGCACATTTTGTTTTGGGTTGTGGGGGCGAAACCCACGCAGACACAGGGAGAATGTGCAAACTCCACACGGACAGTGACCCAGAGCCGGGATCGAACCTGGGACCTCAGCACCGTGAGGCGGTTGTGCTAACCACTAGGCCACCGTGCTGCCCACCACCCTGGCCAAATTTAACTTATGCAGCCTGCCCCAGTCTCGTGCCACCTGGATTCCCAAATACCGGAAATTTTCCTCAACTAACCTAAACGGTAGCCCTCTCAATCTGTTCTCCTGGCCCCTTGCCTGTACCACAAACATTTCACTCTTGACCGTATTTAATTTGTATCCTGAGAACTGGCCGAACTCCCTCAGCATTCCCAGTATAGTTCCCATCCCGGCCACTGGGTCCGACACGTACAGGAGCAGGTCGTCTGCATAAAGAGAAACCCTGTGTTCAACCCCGCCCCTCACCATCCCCTTCCAACCCTCTGCGGCTCTCAGCGCAATCGCCAGCGGCTCTATGGCCAGCGCAAACAGCAGCGGGGAGAGCGGGCAGCCCTGCCTGGTCCCTCGGTACAACCTAAAGTACTCCGACACTTCTCTGTTGGTCCTGACGCTGGCCCTTGGGGCCTGATATAATAATTTGATCCAATCCACCAATCCCTCCCCGAACCCAAACCGTCCGAGCACCTCCCATAGATATTCCCACTCCACCCGGTCAAAGGCCTTCTCGGCGTCCATAGCCACCACTACCTCCACCTCTCCACCCGCCGGGGGCATCATTATCACATTGAGCAATCTCCTCAGATTGGCCGCCAGCTGCCTACCTTTCACGAACCCCGTTTGATCCTCCCCAATCACCTCCGGTACACAGTCCTCCATTCTACCCGCCAGTACCTTTGCCAGGAGCTTGGCATCTACATTAATCAGGGAAATTGGCCTGTAGGACCCGCACACCTCCGGGTCTTTACCCCGCTTTAATATCAGAGATATGGTGGCTTGTGACATTGTCGGCGGCAGGTTCCCTCTGTCCCTTGCCTCATTGAAAACCCTTGCCAAGACCGGGCCCACCAGCTCCGAGAACTTCCTATAAAACTCTACTGGGTATCCATCCGGCCCCGGGGACTTCCCCGACTGCATGGCCTTTAGGCCCCCCAATACCTCCTCTACTCTAATCGGGGCCCCCAGCTCTTCCACTCGCCCCCCCCCCCCAACTGTTGGGAATGTTAACCCATCCAGAAACCTTTTCATCCCCTCCGGTTCTTCTGGCGGCTCCGAAGTATACAGCTTACGATAGAAGTCCCGGAATACCCTATTCAATTCTGCCGGATCCTCCACTTTGCGCCCCCCCTCGTCCCTCACTCTACCTATTTCCCTGGCCGCCTCCCTCCTCCTAAGTTGCTGCGCTAACAGTCTGCTAGCCTTTTCCCCATACTCGTACACCACTCCCCTCGCCTTCCTAAGCTGTTCCACGGCCCTGCTCGTGGATAGTGCCCCCAGTTCCGCCTGTAGCCTCTGCCTCTCCCTGAGTAAAACCTCCCCCGGGGACTCCGCGTGCTCTTCATCTATCCGGCCCATTTCCCTGACCAATCTATCCATCTCTGCCCAGTCTGCCTTGGCTCTATGGGCCCCAATTGAAATCAGCTCCCCCCGCACTACTGCCTTTAGCGCCTCCCACACGGTCGCCGCTGAGACCTCCCCAGTGTCATTCACCTGCAGGTAATTTTTTATACATTTCCGAAGCCTCTCGCAGATCCCCTCCTCCGACAGCAGTCCCACATCTAGCCTCCATTGCGGGCGTTGATAACTCGCTCCCCCGAACTGCAGGTCCACCCAATGCGGGGCATGGTCTGAAATGGTAATTGCTGAGTATTCCGTGTTCTTTACCTCCCCCATACAGTCCCTGCTTAGCACAAAGAAATCTATCCTGGAATATACTTTGTGGACGTGCGAGTAAAACGAGTAGCCCCTTCCTGTTGGCTGTCCCTCTCTCCAGGGGTCCACTGCCCCCATTTGCTCCATAAACCCTTTCAGTTCCCTTGCCATTGCTGAGAGTCTACCCGTTCTGGGACACGACCGATCCAAAGTCGGGTCAAGGACCATGTTAAAGTCCCCTCCCATTATTAGCCTGCGAGAATCCAAGTCCGGGATCTTCCCCAGCACTCTTTTAATGAAGTCCACGTCATCCCAGTTCGGGGCATATATATTCACCAGCACCACTCTTCTCCCCTCCAGTCTGCCCCGTACCATCAGGTATCTGCCCCCCCTGTCTGCGGATATGCCCTCTGCCTCAAATTGCACGCGCTTGTTGATCATGATTGCCACCCCTCTGGACTTCGAGTCCAAGTCCGAGTGGAAGACCTGGCTAATCCAGCCCTTCCTTAGCCTGGTCTGGTCTGACACTTTCAGATGTGTCTCCTGCAACATAATTACGTCCGCCCTCAGGGCCCGCAAGTGCGCGAACACCCGCGCCCTCTTAACCGGCCCATTCAGTCCCTTGACGTTCCAGGTGATCAGCCTGGTCGGGGGGCACATCCCACCCCCCCCACCCCGCCGGTCAGCCATAGCCTTTCTCGGGCCAGCCCCTGACCCGTGCGTCGCGCCCTTCCTGGCCCGCCCTATAGCTGCCTCCACCCTCGACCTCCTTTCCAGTGCCTATTTCAAGTCCCTCTCCCGTCAGCAGAACAACCCCCCCCCTCCCCTAACCCCATCCCCCGATACCCCCACCCCTGCCATCTACTGGCTGTAACTTCCCCCCCCATCTGACTTCCTTGACTAGCCAATCTGCTAGCCCGGTGACTCAACACTCCGGCGCCTTCCTGTCCCATTCCCCTTGTTTCCCCGCCCTCCTCCCCACCCACTGGGGCAAGCCGGCTCCAGTGTCTTCCGCGAGCTGCACAAAAAGCCCAAACAGAAAAAAAAAGGGAAAAACCACAGAAAAAAGAGAAAAAGCACATAAATGTCCATGAACAAAGGAAAGAGTCTCAAATGTTCCGCTTGGCCCCTTTGGCCCAGCAACCCGTTGAGCAGCAGTCCAGGCACATTCGGCGTTCCTCCCCACAGAAATCCTCGGGCCCTAACTCACATCCTTGGGGCCTCCTTTCGGGACCAGCCCCAGGTCCCTCACAAAATCCATCGCTTCTTCGGGCTCGGAAAAGTAGTGGTGTTGACCCTGGTGCGTGACCCATAGCCGAGCTGGGAACAGCAGACCAAACTTCACGTGCTTCTTGAACAGCACCTCCTTGACATTCTTAAAGGCTGCTCGCCGCCGAGCCACCTCCTGGCTTAGGTCCTGATAGATGCGGAGAACACTGTTATTCCACGTGCTGCTCCTGGCGCTCTTTGCCCACTGCAGCACCCGCTCCTTGTCCACGAACCTGTGGAACCTAATCACCATCGGGCGGGGGGGTCCGCCCAGCCGCCCCTGCCTTGCCTGCACCCTGTGTGCCCCCTCCAGCTCCAGCGGTCGCGGAAAGGCTTCGGCCCCCATCAGCTGCTTCAGCAGGTCTGCTACAAACGCTGCAGCATCAGCTCCCTCCGCCCCCTCCGGGAGGCCGACCATCGTCAGATTGTTCCTGCGGACTCTATTCTCCAGCTCCTCCACTCTGTCCAGCAGTCTTCTCTGCCGCTCTTTCAGGCCGTCCACTTCTAGCGCTGCAACCGTTTGCGCATCCGCCTGCTCCTCCACCGCCTCTCCCAGCTCCTTAACTTTAACATCCTGGGCGTCCAGCCTCTGGTTCAGCTGATCCACCGCTTTCTGGATTGGGTCCAAGCTGTCCCGCTTTAGCGCTTCAAAACTGGACTTCATTACCTGGAGCATATTATCCAGCGCCAGCTGGATTGCTGAGTCCGGGGTCCGTGTGTCCGCCATCTTAGGTCCCAGGTAATTTTCTTCCGGTCCTTGTCTCTGTCCCTTTTTCTCCTTCTTATTCTGCTTTCTGGAATCCCGCTGTTCCATATGCCGCAGCCCGCTCCTCAGCACCTCCGCTGCCGCTTTCCTTTGCCCAGCTCCTTCAATTTTACCTCCTGGGCAACTGAAGTGGGTCCAAGCTGTCCCTCCTCAGCAACTCCAAACTTTTTCTTTTTCCCTTTGTCCTGGAGGAAGGAAGGTCTGTGGGTCCGCCATCTTACCCTGCAGGTCAGCTTCCTCCTTTCCTCCGTCTCTCTCTCCTTCCTCCTCACCTGCTGGCCTCCCACACTTTCATCTTCTGCAGCCCGCTCTCCTCTTCTGTTCCCGGCAGCCTTTCTGCCGCCTCCGTGGTCCCGCTATCGCGGGGAAACAGCTGTTCAGGCCCGCCGGAGTGAGAGCCCACCGAATGTGCGGCTCACTCGGACATCGCCGCCACTGGAAGTTACCCAGTGGAATTTTATAAGATGTTTTCTGGGGTGCTGGGTCCGCTGCTGATGAGGGTATTTAATGAGGCAAGGGAGCGAGGTGTTCTTCCCCCAACAATATCAATGGCTTCGATCTCATTGATCTTGAAGTGGGAGAAGAACCCAGAACAATGCGGGTCACACAGACCAATTTCCCTACTAAATACTAAATATAGACACCAAATTGCTGGCCAAGATTTTGGCCTTGAGAATAGTGTATACTGTACTGGAGTGATAGGGGAGAACCAAACAGGACTTGTCAAAGTAAGGAGCTAACGGCCAACATTAGAAGGATCTTGCATGTCTCATAATGCCCTCCGAGGTGAGGGAAGTGGAGGTGGTGGTCGCTATGGACGCGGAGAAGACCTTCGACCGGGTGGAGGGGAAGAATCTGAGAGAGGTCTTCGGGCGGTTTGGGTTCGGGCAGGGTTTCGTAGACTGGGTCCGGTTGCTGTATCAGGCGTTGGTGGCGAGTGTGCGGACGAGCCGAGTGAGCTCAGACTATTTTAGACTGAGCCGTGAGACAAGACAGGGACTCTCCCCACCGTTGTTTGCCTTGGCTATAGAGCCAATGGCGATGGCACTGAGAGCGTCCGGTGGGTGAGGGGAGTGGGGGTGTGGTGGGGGTGGAACACAGTGTCTCATTGAATGCAGGTGACCTACTCCTGTATATTTATGACCCATCAGGGGGGATGGAAGAGATTATGCGGATCTTAGGGGAATTTGACCGGTTCTCGAGGTATAAATTGAACATGGGTAAGAATGAGATTTTTGTGATCACGGCGAGGGGGCAGGAGAGGAGGCTGGGGGAACTGTCGTTTAAAATGGTGGGAGGGAATTTCGCTATTTGGGTATTCAGGTGACACGGGGATGGGAGCAGTTACATAAATTCAATCTGGGCCGGTTAGTTCAGCAAATGAAGGAGGATTTTCGGAGTTGGGACACGCTCCCGCCATCACTGGCGGGGAGGGTGCAGACCGTAAAGATGACGGTTCTCCCGAGATTTTTGTTTGTCTTTCAATGGCTCCCTACTCTGAGCAAGTTTTTTGGGGTGGAGGACAGGTGTGTGAGGTGTGCAGGTGGGCCCGCAAACATGTCCACATGTTTTGGGCACGTCTGAAGCTCAGGGGATTCTGGCAGAGATTTGCCGATGTCATGTCCACGGTACTAAAGGGTGGCACCGAGTCCAGAGGTGGCGAGTTTTGGATTTTTGGAAGACCCGGGAGTCCAGGGGGCGAGAGCAGCTGACATTTTGGTCTTTGCCTCCTTGGTAGCCCGGAGACGAATCCTACTATCCTGGAAGGACTCAGAGCCCCTGAAATCGGGGGTATTGGTTAGTGACATGGCCAGGTTTCTCAGACTTGAGAGAATAAAGTTCTCCCTGAGAGGATCAACGTTAGGGTTCGTCCGGAGGTGGCAGCCGTTTACTGACTTCTCGGGGAAAACTAAACTGTTAGCAGATATGATAGGGGTGGTGGTTAGGGAATAAAGGGGGATGAAGGGGAGTTAGTTTAGATTAGTTCAGGTGGGATCAGTGAGAGGAGATGGAGGGACTGGAGAATTCTGTGTATAAGCCATGTTGGCTGGGTATGGAGGGCGTGTTGTGTACTGAATTATGTTTAAATTTGTTTTTGTACTTTCTGTTATGATTAAATTATGCCTTAATAAAATGTTTTTTTTTCAAAAAATAATAATCTTGTTGTAAAAGAACCTTTGTAGAAGACCATAATATGATGGAATTTTCCATGAAGTTTGAAAATTATATAGTTCAATCCAAAATTTGGTGGCTGTGTAAATTGGGGAAAGACAGTGAAAGATATGATGGGCAATGGCAAAGAAGCTAAACAATTACTTTTGGCTGGATTCTCCATCACACGATGCCCGAAGCACGTTTCCTGGTGGGATGGACGATCGGGTTTTGGGAAAAATCGGGATTGGCGCCCAAACGTGATGCTCAGAGGCCCCCCCCCCCCCCCCCCCCCCCCCCCCCCCCCCCCCGCCTCTGCTGGCGCCAGGATCAAGGTTCATGACCACATGCCAGTGGGAGGATGTAAATTAGTGCAAATGGGTCTTAATTCCCTTAAATTGAGACTCCCCCCCTAGGGGCCCCCCTAATGGGGAGATCCCCGCCTCCCCAGTGATGTTCTTAACAGGAAAACCTCCTAACTGAAGGGACTCCCCGCAGAGACCCCTAACTAAAGGGACCCCCAAAAGGGACCTCCTAAATACAGGGGCTTCCAAAAGAGACCCTGTAACTAAAGGGACATACCAATGACTAAAGGGACCCTATAGGGACTCTCCGACGAGAGAAATTCTCCCCACAGACCCCCACCCCCTCAGAAAATAGACCCCTGTCTGGAAGTTAGAGAACAGTCCAGACAGGGGTAGTGAAAAAAATTACGGCTGTAGCATTTATCTGGAGGCTCCACGTGTCCATTCCTGTAAAGAGAACAAGAGCTACAAGCCATTCATTCCATTCTAGTAGTGGGCTGTGATTGGCAGCTTCCACAAACCAGCTGCAGCATTGATTCATTCATCTCTCTTCATGGATGAATGACTCTAAGTGCTAAAACCCCAAATTTTACAAATATCAAACACATCAAAGAAAGGTAAGGGCATTCCAATCACTAATTGTTTTCCAACCACTCAAGCATGTGGTTGCAATGCACTTACCGTTCTTTGATGTGGTTGATGTTTGTAAACATTTGGGTTTCACCACTTAGAGTGGGGGTTCTCCCTATTCATGGCATCTCTGGGGGTTTCCCTATTCATTGGATCCCTGTGGCGGTGGGGGGAATATGCTTATTCATGGGGCCCAGAGGGGGACCTCCCTATTAAGGGACTGCCTAGGGGAATCGCAGTGGGCCAAGGAGTAACTCTTTAAGGGAGTTGCCCTCATTGTCCATTGGAAGGCCACCTTCCCCTCCATGATGCAAGTTCTGTCCATGTCACCTCCACCAACAATCGCGCCCCCCCCCCCCCAACACTACATTGGCCTTGATTGATTGTTTAAGTGGCTGTGTGGTTTGCTCAGCAAAACCATTTGTTCAAGGATGGTACAGAGCTGACTTGATGTGCTGTATGCCATTTCCTGTTAAGTAGTCTTCAAACTCCTTAGAAGTGAACTGAGTTCCATTGTAACCTAGGATCTACTTTGGTCTACCAACTCTTGCAAATATTTTATCCAACTTCTCAATTGTTTGTGCTGTCGTCGTGGGTTTCATAATCCCTATTTCTGGCTATTGAGAATGTTCATGTACAATCATTGGGAGCATTTGTAGTTTATGTGTATTCTCTGCCATGGATGTGTCGCACGGATTCCGACGGATGTATGGGTTGAAGCGGTGGGGTATTTCTTAGTTTGCACAGGACTGACATTTCTCTATGATTTTAGCATCTAATCCTGACCACTAATAATAGCTGCATGTCAGTTCTTTCATCCTCACCATAGTAGGATGTCCTTATGTAGTTGGTCAAGGACTTTATTTCCCAAGCACAGTCGTTTCTCTCCTGAAGGCAGTAAGTGCGAAACAACTGCACCAATGCCACAGGGTGATGCATCGCAAGCAAGTTGTAACTTCAGCTTGGGTTTGCAGTGACCCAATAGCTCTGACTTCTTTCAGGTTTCTTTTACCTCTTTATAAACACTTTCATATTCTTCTGTCCAGCGGCGTACCTGTTTGGCACAAAACAAAGTGTGTAAATGTGTCAATCATGTCACTAAATTTGGGGGAAATTTACTGTAATAATTTATTATTACTTATTTAAGTGTAATAATTTATTTATTATTACACTTCTGCATCAATAGCTCCGAAGTGGAGATGGTCGATAGCGTGAAGTTCCTGGGGCTCACCATCATAAACAATCTGTCCTGGTCCACTGATGTTGATGCAACAGTCAAGAAGGCAAGGTAGCATTGTGGTTAGCACAATTGCTTCACAGCTCCAAGATCCCAGGTTTGATTCCCGGCTTGGGTCACTGTCTGTGCGGAGTCTGCACGTTCTCCCTGTGTGTGCGTGGGCTTCCTCCGGGTGTTCCGGTTTCCTCCCACAGTCCAAAGATGTGCCGGTTAGGTGGATTGGTCATGATAAATTACCCTTAGTGTCCAAAATTGCCCTTAGTGTTGGGTGGGGTTACTGGGTTGTGGGGATAGGGTGGGGTTGTGGGCTTGGGTAGGGTGCTCTTTCCAAGAGCCGGTGCAGACCCAATGGGCCGAATGGCCTCCTCCTGCACTGTAAATTCTATGTCTATAACATCTCTATTTCCTACGGAAGCTAAAGAAATTCAAAATGTCTGCATCAACTCTCACAAACCTCTCCGGATGTGCAATCGAAAGCATTCTATCCGGCTGCATCACAGCTTGGTATGGCAACTGCTCGGTCCAAGATCGCAAGAAACTGCAGAGTGTGGTGAACTCAGCCCAATGCATCACACAAGCTTGCCACCCCCACATTGATTCTGTAGACACCTCCTGTTGCCTCAGGAAGGCAGACAGCATTGTCAGAGACTCCTCCCACCCAGGCATTGCCTTCTTCCAGACCCTTCCATCAGGCAAAAGGTACAGAAATCTGAAGACTCGCACATCCAGACATAGGAACAGCTTCTTCCCCACAGCTACAAGACTCCTCAACGACTCCCTCTCGGACTGATCTGTTCCCTGTAAGAACACTATTCACGACGCCCTATGCTGCTTTTGCTCATGTATTTCCGTTGTTTGGCCCCTTGTTCCACACTTTAACCAATCACTGTTTGTTGATGTACCATTTGTTCTCTGTTGATTATTCTTTTGTCTACTATGTACGTACTGGATCCGTTCCCTCGGCTGCAGAAAAATACTTTTCACTGTACTTCGGTACATGTGACAATAAATCAAATCAAATCAAATATTTATCCCAGAAACAACTTCAGAATTGTGTAACATTTTGAGGAAGTCGTGCTTCTGAGATTTCTATCATCTTTTTGGCTCCCTATATGCAAGATATTTTTATCAATGATATGACCCAGATAGTTTATGGATGTCTTGAAAAAGTTGGTAAGAAGTCTTACAACACCAGGTTAAAGTCCAACAGGTTTGTTTCAAACACGAGCTTTCAGAGCGCAGCTCCTTCCTCAGGTGAGCAGTGTTCTGAAAGCTAGCGTTTGAAACAAACCTGTTGGACTTTAACCTGGTGTTGTAAGACTTCTTACCGTGCTCACCCCAGTCCAACGCCGGCATCTCCACATCTTGAAAAAGTTGCACTTTTCCTTTTTAACTCCAGAATTATGGTTTTGTAGATGTTGCAGTGTAACTTCCAATTTCTTCAAATGCTCTTATTAACTTGAACCGGGGTTGAGGATGCCATCCAGATAACATTGCACCCCATTTTGTTCACTCAGAATTTGATCCATGGACCTCAGAAAAAGAGGAAAGGACTTTATCACAAATGGAAGTCTCCTGTAACAGAACAGGTCTTTGTGCATCGGGGTAGTGAGTAGTGACTGTGATTTTGAAGCCACATTAATTTGCAAGAAGCGTGTGATAGATATATTTTACGGAATTTCTGATCTTTAGAAAGTGCAGTAAACAACTCTTCAATCAACAGCGAGGACCCAAAGTAGGCTGGGGACCTCTCGGCCTTGGCAAGTTCATCACAGACAACAGGGAAAAGCAGTCAGCAGGCTGCCTCCGCCTCGGCTGTGGACATCAGGGATGCACCCAGATGGAGCGGTAGGGTAAGAATAACTAAGAAATGTTGAGATCACAAGGTGGCACTGGTGTTCACAAAATGTATATACATTTTTTAAAAATAATTTTATTGAAATTTTTACAAAATATAAACATCTTGACTCTATTAACAAACAACCACGGTAACACCCCAAGAACAATACCCCCCCAACTTCAAGAGCAACTTCAAACAAAAGGAAAAAGAAAAATTGAAAAAAAAACAGATCATCCAAACAACAAAAGGGAAAGAGATAGCACCCGCCACATCCCACATACCCATGTACACAGTTCTCCCTCCCCCCAATCCAAACCCCCCCCCCCCCCCCCCCTCCCCCCGGGCTGCTGCTGCTGTCGGCCTATTTCCCTACCGTTCCGCCAGGAAGTCCAAGAAAGGCTGCCACCCCCTTAAAAACCCCTGTACTGATCCTCTCAGGGCAAATTTCACCCTCTCCAATTTAATGAACCCCGCCATATCATTGATCCAGGCCTCCACACTTGGGGGCCTCACATCCTTCCATTGGAGCAAGATCCTCCGCCGGGCTACTAGGGACGCAAAGGCCAGAACACCGGCCTCTATCGCCTCCTGCACTCCCGGCTCCACTGCCACCCCAAAAATTGCGAGTCCCCAGCCTGGCTCGACCCTGGATCCCACCACCCTCGACACCGTCCTTGCTACCCCCTTCCAAAACTCCCCCAACGCTGGGCACGCCCAAAACATATGGGCATGGTTCGCTGGGCTCCCCGACCACCGAGCACACCTGTCCTCGCCCCCGAAAAACCTACTCATCCTCGTCCCAGTCATGTGGGCCCAATGCAGCACCTTGAACTGTATGAGGCTAAGCCTCACACAGGAAGAGGAGGAATTCACTCTCTCCAGGGCATCCGCCCACGTCCCCTCCTCAATCTCCTCACCCAGCTCCTCTTCCTATTTACCCTTCAGTTCCTCCACCGAGGCCTCGTCTACCTCCTGCATCACCCGGTATATGTCCGAAATCCTCCCTCCTCCAACCCACACCCCCGAGAGCACCCTGTCCCGTACCCCACGTGGGGGCAACAAGGGGAACCCCTCCATCTGCCGCCTGGCAAACGCCCTTACCTGCATGTACCGAAACATGTTCCCCGGGGGAGCCCAAACTTCCCCTCTAACTCCCCCAAGCTCGCGAACCTCCCCTCCACAAACAGGTCCCTCAACCTCCTAACCCCTGCCCTGTGCCAGCCCAGAAATCCGCCATCAATGCTCCCTGGGACAAACCGATGGTTCCCCCATATTGGAGCCTCCATCGAGCCCCCCATTTCTCCCCTGTGCCGTCGCCATTGCCCCCCACATTTTGAGGGTTGCCGCCACCACCGGGCTCGTGGTATACCTCGTTGGAGGGAGCGGCAACGGCGCTGTTACTAGCGCCTCCAAGCTTGTGCCCACACAAGACGCCGCCTCCATCCTCTTCCATGCTGCCCCCTCCTCGTCCATTACCCACTTACGCACCATCGCTGCGTTGGCAGCCCAATAGTACCCACAGAGGTTGGGCAACGCCAGCCCCCCCCTATCCCTGCCACGTTCCAGGAACACTCTTCTAACCCTCGGAGTCCCATGCGCCCACACAAATCCCGTGATACTCCTGTTGACCCTCCTAAAAAAGGCCTTCGGGATAAGGATGGGAAGGCACTGGAACATGAACAAAAACCTCGGGAGCACCGTCATCTTAACGGACTGCCCCCTCCCCGCCAGTGACAGCGGTAACATATCCCACCTCTTAAACTCCTCCTCCATCTGCTCCACCAACCTTGTGAGGTTGAGCTTGTGCAGGGCCCTCCAGCTCCCCGCCACCTGGACCCCTAGGTACCTGAAGCTCTTCCCTGCCTGCTTCAATGGGAGCCTACCAATCCCCTCCTCTTGATCCCCCGGATGTACCACAAACACCTCACTCTTGCCCAAGTTCAACTTATACCCCGAGAAACCCCCGAATTCACTAAGAATCCTCATCACCTCCGGCATCCCCCCTACCGGGTCCGCCACATACAGTAACAGGTCGTCCGCGTACAGCAACACTCGATGCTCCTCCCCACCCCGCACCAGGCCCCTCCAGTTCCCTGACTCCCTCAATGCCATGGCCAGGGGCTCAATTGCCAACGCGAAGAGCAAGGGCTCAGGGGGCACCCCTGTCAGCGAAATCGGCCTATATGATCCGCACTGCAGAGGGTCCTTGTCCTGCTTCAGGATCAAGGAAATCAGCGCCCGTGACATAGTTGGGGGCAAAGCCCCCCCCCTCCCTTGCCTCGTTAAAGGTCCGGACCAACAGGGGGCCCAACAGGTCCAAATACCTTTTATAAAATTCCGCCGGAAACCCGTCAGGCCCTGGCGCCTTCCCCAACTGCATGCTCCCTATCCCTTTGACCGCCTCCTCCAGCTCGATCGGCGCCCCTAGTCCCTCCACCTGCTCCTCCTCCACCCTCGGGAATCGCAGCTTGTCCAAGAAGCGCCCCATTCCACACCCCTCCACCGGGGGCTCCGACCGGTACAGTTCCCCATAGAAGTCTCTGAAGACCCCATGAACATCTACTCCCCTCCGCACCACCTTCCCAGCCTTATCCGTCACTCCCCCAATCTCCCTTGCCGCGTCCCGCTTTCGGAGCTGGTGTGCCAGCATCCTGTTCGCCTTCTCCCCATATTCATACACCGCCCCCTGTGCTTTCCTCCACTGAGCTTCCGCCTTTCTGGTAGTCAATAGGTCAAATCTGGCCTGAAGGCTACGCCTCTCCCCCAGCAATCCCTCCTCTGGGGCCTCCGCATATCTCCTATCCACCTGCACCATCTCCCCTATCAGTCTCTCCCTCTCCCTCTGTTCCCCCCTCTCCCTATGGGTTCGAATGGAGATCAATTCCCCCCTTATCACTGCCTTCAATGCCTCTCAGACCGTCCCCACTCGAACCTCCCCGTTATCATTGGCCTCAAGGTACCTCTCGAACCCTCTCGGCCACCTCCTCATCTGCCAGCAACCCCACCTCCATGCGCCAGAACGGACGTTGGTCCCTCTCTTCCCCCAGCCCGAGGTCCATCCAGTGCGGGGCATGATCTGAAATGGCAATAGCGGAGTATTCCACATCCTCCACCCTCGACACCAACCCCCTGCTCAGGACAAAAAAAATCAATCCTCAAGTAAGCCTTATGTACGTGGGAGAAAAACGAGTATTCCCTGGCCCTTGGCCTCGCAAACCTCCAGGGGTCCACACCCCCCATCTGGTCCATGAAGCCCCTCAACACCTTAGCCGCCGCCGGCCTCCTACCCGTCCGGGACTTGGATCGATCCAATGGGGGATCCAGTACTGTGTTGAAGTCCCCCCCATGATCAGGCCCCCCACCTCCAGGTCCGGAATGTGGCCCAACATACGGCGCATAAACCCCGCATCGTCCCAATTTGGGGCGTAAACATTCACCAACACCACCCGCTCCCCCTGCAGCTTGCCACTCACCATCACATATCTCCCGCCACTGTCAGCCACCACATTTAACGCCTCAAACGATACCTTCTTCCCCACCAGGATCGCCACCCCCCTACTCTTCTCATCCAGCCCTGAGTGAAATAATTGGCCCACCCATCCCTTCCTCAGCCGAACTTGGTCCGCCACTCTCAGGTGTATCTCCTGGAGCATGGCCACATCCGCCTTCAGTCCCTTCAGGTGCGCAAATACCCGGGCCCGTTTGACCGGCCCATTCAGCCCCCTCACATTCCAGGTTATCAGCCCGATCCGAGGGCTCCCTGCCCCCCTCCCCTGCCGATTAGCCATACCCCATCCCTTGCCCATCCCCGGCCAGCGTCCCCCGCTCTGCCAGTTTCCCATGGCGGCAACTCCCCCCCTCCAGCACCCCCTGCATCCTCCAGCTCCTTCCTGACCGTTTCAGCAGCAACCCGGTACCCCCCCCTCCCCTCCCCCCCCAGGCTAGGACCCCTCCTAGCCGCGCCCCTCCCCCCACAGCACTCCCGTGAGCCAGCTAACTTCTGCTGACCCCGGCGACTCCCGCCCTACCTTCGGCTCCTCCCCACGTGGGACTGCCCCTCCTCCATTGTGCCCGTCAACGGGTCCCCCCTCCCCCCGCTCTTGCGCGGGAAAGGAAAACAGCCAGCAACGACCCGCGCTTCTCAGCCCCGGCCCCGCTCCCACCATCTCACAGCGCGGGAAACCCGCAGAAAGCCCGCGCTTTCGCCCTGCCGGGCCCCGCCTCCTCCAGGGCCACTCCCATTGTCAGTTCCCCCCACCAGCTCCCCGAACACCCCGTTTACCCCTCTGCCCGAACCCGTCCACCCGACCCCTGCTTAAAAACCCATATAGAAAAAACAGTACCACATCACCCCACCCACCCTAAGGCCAACCCACTTCTTACACTAAACCAAGCAAATGCAAATACAGTAAATACAGTATAATACAACATCCCCCATCCTAGACCCTCAGTTTGAGTCCAATTTCTCGGCTTGCACAAAGGCCCACGCCTCCTCCGGGGACTCAAAATAATGGTGCCGATCCTTATAGGTGACCCACAGACGCGCCGGCTGCAACATGCCGAACTTCACACTCCGTCTGTGGAGCACCGCCTTCGTCAGGTTAAACTCGGCCCTTCGCCTCGCCACCTCCGCACTCCAGTCCTGGAAGATCCGTACCTCCGTGTTCTCCCACTTGCTGCTCTGCTCCTTCTTGGCCCACCGGAGCACACACTCACGATCCACGAACCGATGAAACCTCACCAACACCGCCCGCGGCGGCTCGTTCGGCTTGGGCCTCCTAGCCAGAATTCTGTGGGCCCCCTCCAACTCCAGGGGCCCCTGGAAGGACCCAGCCCCCATCAGCGAGTTTAACATAATCACCACATAGGCCGCTAGGTCCGACCCCTCCAGCCCCTCCGTGAGGCCCAGGATCCGCAAATTCTTCCTCCTCGACCGGTTATCCAGCTCCTCGAACCGTTCCTGCCATCTTTTATGGAGCGCCTCGTGCATCTCCACCTTCCCCGCCACGGCCACGACCTCGTCCTCCCTTTCGGAGGCCTGCTGCTGCAGCTCCCGGATCGCAGCCCCCTGGGCTGTCTGGGTCTCCATCAGTTCCCTGTTAGTTACCTTCAGGGACTCCAGCAGCTCCAACTTCAGCTCCTGGAAGCAGCGCAGCAGAGTTGCCTGCTGCTCCTGGATCCACCTCCTCAGCTCCTCGAGGTCTCCGCCGGCCGCCATTTTATCTTCCTGCCCCCGTTTTTCCAGAGGTGCTTTCTTCGGCTTTTTCTCTGCCCCGCTCCTGGTCCGGACCATGGGACCGTTGGGGTCGACTGCTGCCTTCTTCCCCCGTTGGGGTTTGCCGCTACAGCTCCGTTGGGGGCCCTGAAAAGAGCCCCAAAGTCCGATCTCCGCGGGAGCCGCCGAATGTGCGGCTTAACTGCTCATCGCCGCCACCGGAAGTCCACAAAATGTATACACAATACACAGATGTAAATATATTTTGTTTCTGTGAACTTTTCATTCAGTGAATGTCCCTTCTATCTGATGCCAGGTTCCAAGGTTATGCACGTGTGACTGACGTCGCCCCCTCGTCACGCATTTCCCATCATGTGTTTGAGATCAATGCAGCGGGATTCTCCGTTCCCGAGATGCTGGCATAGGATTCATGGAATTCCACGACAGCAAAACTGGCGCCGCACCTGGACCGATTCAGTCACTGTTAAGGGGCTAGCACCGGCACCACGTGGAACACAATTGATTTCAATGAGAAACGGTGCCGGATTCACTGGGTCTGAGAGCGACACTCAGGAGGCTGACAAGTTACAGCCGCGTATACACACTTCACTCCCCACACACATCACCCCAGCCAACAAGATGGCAGTGAGGAGAGTGGCGCCCTACTTTATGGACACCGAGCTGGAGGCCCTCCTGGACATGGTGGAGGAGAGGCGGTTGACCCTCTACCCCAGCCAGGGGAGGAAGCTGCCAGCTGTCGCTGCCCGCCGTGCCTGGGCGGAGGTGATAGAAGCAGTCAGCTCTGTGAGCAACACCGTCAGGACTGGCCAGCAGTGGCAGAAGAAACTGCATGACCTCCTCAGGCCAGCCAGGGTGAGTAGGCAGCACCATGCCCCTGGCACTAACCTGTGTTTCACGGGAGATACAGGTGCAGAGCCAGGGACTACATGAGGGGTTGTCGGCGAGCATCCAGCACCTGCAGGCAGAGGTAGGGGAGTCCAACCGTGTGCAGCAGCAGGAGGTGGTGCCGACCATGCATGCCACCCAGGTTAACACAGCATGAGTGACGTCTGCTGTGGATGCATTGAGGGCAATAGTTTTGGCTATGGATCAGCATGTCCAAGGCATGGGGCAGTCTATGCAGGCACGAACCGAGGCCCAGGACAGGGTTGTCGCCTCACAGGCAGCCATGTGCCAGAGCCACCTGGAAATGGCAGCGGTGCTCCTGATCATGGCCCAGTCACAGCGGGCCATGGCTGGGAACATTGATGGCATTGCCCAGGCGCTGGCCGACATGGCGCAGACACAGAGAGAGAGAGGGCCCAGTCCCATAGGGAGATGGCATAATCACTGGCTGATGTGACACAAATCCAGAAGATGGTAGCAGTCAATGGTTGATGTGATGCAGTCCCAGACGGAGATGGTCCACTCCCTATGCTCCATGGCCACGAGCATGCAGACCCTGGTCAAGTCAAGAGAGGCCCTTCAGGATTGGCAAGGCAGGTGGCAAGGGAGCCTCCGGGGATATCTCCACTTGCACCCCCGTCCAATGGAGTAGCCCGCTGGCCACCAGGCTCCCTGAGGGAGGAGGAGGTGATGGGGCCCGTGCCGCTGACTCCCGCAGGGGAGGTCCCGGAACACCGCAGCACCTCGGACATCCCCCTTCCTGTCCCTGGTGTATTTGGTGGGCAGCGGGCAGAGCAGGGTGGCACCATGCCACCTGGGACACCGGAGCAGCAGCCGGGCCCATCCAGGCCAGGTCGCTCCAGAAGACGGCTGCCAACGGGGACCCAGGCTGCAAGGAGGGAATCACAGCAGGCTGCCTCCACCTCTGATGTACCATCTGGGGAACCATCAAGGCGTAGCGTTAGGGCCCGCAAGGCCAGAAAGTAGACACCAGTTAAGTTGGCACGGGTGCAGGGCACATGTTATTCATAGGTGCTAGGGCCACAAATCTGTACATACGTGTCACATTAAACACCTGTTCACACTGTTACAACCTGGATATTGGGCGCAGAGGTGCATGATGTGCAGTTCATGGTCACACACCAACTGCATGTTCATCGAGTGGAACCCTTTTTGGTTTGTGTAGAGCGGCCTGTCATGGGCTGGTGCTCGTAGGGGGACATGCATCCCGTCAATCGCCCCCTGGATCTGGGGAATTCCGCCCATGGCTGTAAACCCTGCTCCCTTGGCATCCTGGTGGGCTCGGTCCACATGGAACTTGATTTATTATGCTAACCAGGCATAGGGCCTCCATGATGGCGCGGATGCACCTGTGCACCGAAGTCTGTGAGATTCTGGACAGGTCTCCACTTGTCACCTGGAAGGACCCCGTGGCGTAAAGGTTAAGATTAACCCTCACCTTGATGACCACCGGGAGCGGGTATCCTCCCCCATACCCCCGCGGCGCCAGGTGCACAATGATCCGGCAGATATGCCGTGCGGTCACCCTGCTCAGCCAATGTCTTCGATGGCAGTCTGATCCGGCAGGTCCTCGAATGACAGGCTTGACCGGTGTACACAAGGCCTGGTGCTTGCCTCCTTCCCACCTCCTCCTCGGCCTGTTGGGCAGCTGGCTCTCCATCCTCACTGCCTGCCTCCTGTTCCTTTGGGGCAGGCTCCGCTGCTGCAGGGTCTTCCCCGAGCAGCTCCTGCTCGCACAGCCTCAGTGTATCCCCCAGGGCTGCGGTGGCTGGGATGAAAGCCACCATTCCTGGTTGAATTTCAAAGTCCATTGTCTGAAGGGGTGAAAGGCAGGCATGTTAGAATGGTGTTACTCCCATTCTCAACCAGGTCAAACAGGCTACACAGAGGCCCAGGCCTGCATTGCAGTACCTGCCCTTGCATGTCCCCCTCCCTCCACCCCCATCCCCACACCTGGCCGTTTCTCCGGCACTCTTCCCTCCGAACCACACCCCTGGCTCCGTCGGTGCTGGGCAACACAGGGGCTTGAAGCTCCAGCACCCGTCACTGCCGACAGGGGTACCAGTGGCTAGTTTTACCCATGTCAGAGGTATGATCTGCGGCCCCTGACCGGCGCCTTGCTGTAGGGGCTACTGTGGCCGTTGCCCTTGGCTGGGCTGCGTGATGCCCCACAGTTGGTGGCGCTCAGTTGTGGTTGGGGGGGGGGGGGGCGGTTGGGGAGGTGGAGGGGGGGGTGGTGTGCAGCCGTTACACCCCCCACCCCCTCCGGCCCTGGCAGTTTATGACAACACAACTGCCGGCGAGCCCCAAAAAGCTTCGACAGCCACATCAGGAGCAGATGTGAAATGAAGGCTGTCTCCGTATCCATCAGTACTGCCTGTAAGGTTGGTCACTACAGCATCCAGGTGGCAATGTTAGGAAAATTTACTTTGGACAGCAGAATTGTTGGAATTGATGATCTGCTCGTGTATGATGAGCGGTTGGTCATTCCAATCTAAATCCGTCTGGAGATTCTATAACAAATCCATCACTTGGACATCACAAGGTGCAAAGAATGAGCCCTGCCTGCAGTGTGGTGGCTGGGAATATCAAGAGCAATTAAAGAGATGGTTTTAAACTGTCAGGTGTGCACACTACACAAACCAGTCCAGAGGGAGCCTCTTATCCCCAAACTGCTCCAGAGCATGGGAATGTTTGGGAATGAATCTATTGACATACAATAGCAAGTCCTTCCTCCTCTGATGACAGAGTAGGTCAGTAGGTCATGGAAAGAAGTCCTTGCAATCCATGACATCCCGGGCCAGGCAGTGACTGACAACGGGCTGCAACTCACTCATGAATACTTCACTCATTTTGCCAGGAATTACAGATTTCAATACCTTACCAGCTCCCCAAGGTATCTACAATCCACCGGTGAGGTAGAAAGATGTATCCCCATGATTAAAAAACTCTCTTGAAGAATGACAACTTTCCAACATTGTTTTTGACATATAGATCCATCCCACTGCAATGTGGATTGACCCCATCAGAATTGCTGATGATGGGTAAAAAACTTTGCAGTCAACCTCCCACACTGCTGGAGAAATTAATGCCAGGGTTGGCAGTCAGGGACTATCAGAAGGTTCAGGAACTGTCCTATAGACAGTGATATGCTTCCACTTACAATAGAAGATATCATAATAGAAACCTTCCCGGGCTAAACAGAGGTGACAGGTTTTGGATCAGGAAACTTACAGAGAAAGCATAATTGTCCTGAGGGTTAAGGATCAATGATCGTCTTACTTGATACATACCCCAGAAGGCACAATCAGACTGAAGAGGAAAAGTCTTCTTCTCATTCTTCTATTGTACATTTGAGCAAACCAGATGTAGAAACCCAAATAACTGGGACACCACATTCTACAACATTAACATCAGACCATCAAAGTCAGCCCAAAGCAGTTGAGACTGCCACTCCCCCAAACTGAACTCAATGAGATCCAGACCATCTGAATCTGTAAATTCAGTGGGGTGCTCGGGACCACTCCAGAGGCCCATCATCTGACTGGAACCCTATCAAGCCCTCCTCCGGCACTCCTCCAAATCACAGAATCATAAAATCATGGGACTTCGGTGGCAGACATGGAGTAAGCAGTCGCACATTTGACAGTTCCTGCTCGAGGTAGTTTTTTTCAGTCCTTTTCCCCATTTGCTGGCCGATGTTTTGGTGGTAAAAGATATAGAGGCGGTGGGGGAAAGTAAAGCTCCACTGGTGGTGTTGGTGGATGGATACACGGACCAGAAGTGGGTCATGAAGGAAGGAACTGTTGCAGCAAGAGATTCTTTGTGTGCCACAAGGGAAGATGGCGGAGGGTAAAGGGTCGGCCCTACCAACCCAATGGTCTACGGAGCAGCTGGTGGACTTCTTGAATGAGAAGTTCCGCCAGCAGAGGAGGGAAGTTCAGGACAGCCTGGCTAAGGTGGTAGAACCGCTAAAAGCAGGGAACAATCGGGTAGAGCAGAGGCTGGAGACCTAGAGCCAGGTGATCCAGAAAGTGGAGAAGGTGGTTGGGGAGCACGAGGAGCAGTTTATCTCATTTGCTGCCGAGATTGGGATGATGCGAGAGACGCAGAAGCAGCTAAAGGAGAAGGCGGCGGATCTGGAGAACCGCTCCCAGAGACAAAATGTAAGAATTGTTGGCATGCCAGAGGGTATTGAGGGAGCAGACACCGGCTCATATGTAGCCAAGGTTGCTGGAGCAGCTGTTGGGGGAGGGGGCTTTTGACCGGCCCCTGGAGGTCGACCGGGTGCATAGGGCGCTGATGAGGAAGCCGCAGGTAAACAAGCCGCCGAGGCTGATAGTAGTGAGGCTCCATCGGTTCCTGGATAAAGAGATTTTGCGGTAGGCAAGGCAGACGAGGAGGTGCACCTGGGAATGCAATGAGCTCCAGGTGTACCAGGACCTGGGCGCGGAACTGGCTAAGAGGAGAGTCGGGTTCAACCCAGGAATGGTAGGCCTAACATACGATGAACGTCTGAGGATCGTGGGATTATATTCATTGGAGTTTAGGAGGTTGAGGGGAGATCTAATAGAAACTTACAAGATAATGAATGGCTTGGATAGGATGGACGTAGGGAAGTTGTTTCCATTAGCAGGGGAGACTAGGACGCGGGGGCACAGCCTTAGAATAAAAGGGAGTCACTTTAGAACAGAGATGAGGAGAAATTTCTTCAGCCAGAGAGTGGTAGGTCTGTGGACTTCATTGCCACAGAGGGCGGTGGAGGCCGGGACGTTGAGTGTCTTTAAGACAGAAATTGATAAATTCTTGATTTCTCGAGGAATTAAGGGCTATGGGGAGAGAGCGGGTAAATGGAGTTGAAATCAACCATGATTGAATGGTGGAGTGGACTCGATGGGCCGAATGGCCTTACTTCCGCTCCTATGTCTTATGGTCTTATGGTCTTATAAGGCTGCCCTCTTTAAGAAGGGGGTGAAGTTTGGGTTGCTGTATCCGGCCCACCTCTGGGTGACTTACAACGGCTGAGAGCATTATTTTGCGACAACAGAGGAGACAACTGAGTTTTTGAGAGATAATGAAATGGCAGAAGAGGGAGGACATTGAACTTTGGAGGAAATGTGAGGAGATATTGGGTTCTCTGTGCCCTTCGCTTTACCATTTTTGGGTTGTTGGTCAGGGAAGAACCACACTTCTTTGAGATGATTCTTGGGGGGTGCTGTGGCAGGATGCTTGGGGAACATGGAGGGTGAATGCCCCTTTTTCTTATTTCATTGCTATTCACACTATGGAGGTGTGCGGGCAGGGGGAGGGGAATCAGTGGGGGATTAAGAGGTTTGGTGCCAGGCTAGCTGGGCAGGCTAGTTAACGGGAGCGCAGTGGGGGGTGAACAGGTGGTTAGTGTAATAGAGGGGGATGGGAATATTATTTTGTTTAAGGGAGGGACGGGGTGCTGCTGACAAAGGTGAGGCTGCTGTGGCGCAGTAAGAAGGGAGTCGGTGACGGTGCATATCCAAGGGTGGTCTGGGGGGTCGCGTGACACGGGTCAGGGGCTGGTCCAACAAGGGGTATGCTTGGTCGGCAGGGGAGGAGGTGCGAGGTGTCAACCAATCAGGCTGGTCATATGGAATGTGAGGGAGCTGAATGGGCCGGTCAAATGGTCGCATGTGTTTGCGCTGCTGACGAGCTTGAAGCCAGACATGGCCTTTCTCCATGAAACGCTTTTGTAGATCGGGGATCAGACTAGGCTAAGGAAAGGGTGGTAGGGCAAGTCCTCTATTCAGGATTAGATATGAAGAAATGGGGTCGGCCATTTGGTGATTTGGGAGGCCAAGGGCTTCTTCTCCCATGTGCACAGGGTGAACTCGCGGATTGATTACATTGTGATGGATAAGACACAGCTGGCGGGCGTGGCTGACTCGGAGTACTCGGCGATTGTACGCCGCACTAGGTGTACTTGCACGTGGACTGGGGGTGGCCCAGCGCCCGCAGTGGAGGCTGGAAGTTGGATTGCTAGCGAATGAGGAGGTGTGCGAGCGGGTGATGGCCGCCATTCGGGGGTATGTGGAACTGAATGAGGTCTCGGCCTCGCGAGGCATTTAAGGCAGTGGTCGGGGGGAGTTTATATTGATTTGGACGCATAGGGAGAGGGTGGAATGGGCAGAGATGGCCAGGCTGGTAGACGGGATTCTGCGGGTGGATAGGAGGTACTCAATGGCCCTAGAGGCAGGGTTGTTGAAGGAGAGGCAGAAGCTCCGGATGGAGTTTGGGTTGATGTCCACAGGGAAGGCAATGGGGCAGTTGCGAGGGCCAGAGGGGCAGTGTACAAGTATGGGGAGAAGGTGAGCAGGATGCTGGCTCACCAACTTAGGAAGCATGATGCGGCGTGGGAAATCGAAGGGGTGAAGGACGGGAGGGGAAGAGTGGTCCTGGACCCAGTGGGGGTGAAAGGGGTTTTTGAGGAATTTTATAAGAGGCTATATGAACCAGAGCCATGACATATGGGGAAGGAATGTGGCAATTCCCAGATGGGTTAGAGTTCCCCAAGGTGGAGGAGAATCTGGTGGAGGGGCCAGAGGCCCCCACTGGGTTGGTGGAGGTAATGGAGGATATGGAGGTGATACAGGCAGGGAAGGCCCCCGACCCGGATGGGTTCCCTGTGCAATTTTATGAGACATTCTCTGGGGATCTGTGGCCTCTGCTGGTAAGGGCATATAATGAGGCAAGGGATAAGGGGGAACTTCCCACTATGTTACCACAGGCTTCCATAACGTTAATATTGAAGAAGGATAAGGACCCGGAGCAGTGTGGGTCCTATCGCCTGATATCGCTGCTACATGTAGACGCTAAATTACTGGCAAAGGTCTTGGCCTCGTGGATTACGGACTGTGGGCCAGGGGTGAGATGGGAAGACCAGACGGGGTTTGTAAAGGAGCGGCAATTTTTGGCGAATGTCAGGAGATTACTAAATGTGATAATGATGCCCCAGAGGGACAGGATGTGGTGGTGGCGGTCGCAATAGACAGGGAGAAGGCGTTCGATCGGGTGGAATGGGTGTGTGGTAGTCTGTATTAGGGGTATTACGGTACCTAGGTTGGAGGTACCTGATGCTGTAAGATCATTGATGTTGGAGGCACCTGGTACTATAAGATTATTGGTGAAGCCTGCCTGCTAGTTCCGCCCAGTAAGGCGGAGTATAAGAGTCTGTGTTTCCCTAGCTGCTGCATTTCTGTACCTAAGCTGCTGGGGGAAACATCTAGTTCAATAAAGCCTTCAATTGTCCTACAATCTCGCTTCAGGACTTATTGATCGTACATTAATTTATTGAACTAAATTTGAAGAATGGAGCTCCGCATGAAGCCGGAGTGTCTGCAAACCTCACCCCAGATTGCAAACCCGTCACCACCAGGAGCAGACGGTACAGTGCCCAGGACCGGACCTTCATTAGGTCAGAAGTCCAGCGGTTACTGAAGGAGGATATTATCGAGGCTAGCAACAGCCCCTGGAGAGCTCAAGTAGTGGTTGAAAAGACCGGGGAGAAGCACAGGATGGTCATCGATTATAGTCAGTCCATCAACAGGTATACACAGCTCGAAGCGTACCCTCTCCCCTGCATATCTGATTTGGTCAATCAGATTGCACAATACAAGGGCTTTTCCAAGGTGGACCTCAAATCCACCTACCACCAGCTCTCCATTCGCTCGGACGATCGCAAGTACATTGCATTCGAAGCAGATGGGCGGCTCAACCACTTCCTGAGGGTTCCCTTTGGTGTCACAAATGGGGGTTCAGTCGCCCAACAGGAGATGGACTGAGTGGTTGACTGGTACAGTTTGCGGGCCACGTTTCCGTACCTCGACAACGTCACCATCTGCGGCCACGACCAGCAGGACCACGACACCAACCTCCGCAAATTTCTCCATACCGCCAGTCTCCTTAACCTGACCTATAACAAGGAGAAATGCGTATTCAGCACCGATCGTCTAGCCATCCTCAGCTACGTAGTGCACGATGGAGTCATAAGCCCCGACCCCGAACGCATGCGCCCCCTCATGGAGTTCCCCCTCCCACACTGCTCCAAGGCCCTGAAACGTTGTCTGGGGTTTTTTTCATATTACGCACAGTGGGTCCCCAATTACGCGGACAAGGCCCGGCCACTAATCCAACCCCTGTCGGCAGAGGCCCACCAGGCCTTCAGTCGCATAAAGGCAGACATCGCAAAGGCCATGATGCACGCAATCAATGAATCCCTTCCCTGCCAAGTCGAGAGCAATGCATCCGACGGAGCTCTGGCGGCCACACTCAACCAAGAGGGCAGGCCCGTGGCCTTCTTCTCACGCACCCTCCACGCCTCTAAAATCCGCCATTCCTCCGTTGAAAAGGAGGCCCAGGCCATCGTAGAAGCTGTGCGGCATTGAAGGCATTACCTGGCCGGCAGGAGATTCACGCTCCTCACTGACCAATGGTCGGTAGCTTTTATGTTCAATAATGCACAGCGGGGCAAGGTAAAGAATGATAAGATCTTACGATGGAGGATCGAGCTCTCCACCTCCAACTACAAGATCTTGTATCGTCCCGGGAAGCTAAATGAGCCTCCTGATGCCCTATCCCATGGCACACACAAGTGGACCGACTCCGGATCCTCCATGATGACCTCTGCCACCCGGGGGTCACTCGTTTCATCCATTTTATCAAAACCCGCAACCTGCCCTACTCCATCGAGGAGGTGAGGACCGTCACCAGGAACTGCCAAATTTGCGCGGAGTGCAAGTTGCACTTCTACCGGCCAGAGAAAGCACACCTGGTGAAGGCTTTCCGCCCCTTTGAACGCCTCAGCATGGACTTCAAAGGGCCCCTTCCCTCCACCGACCGCAACACGTACTTCCTGAATATGATTGACGAGTACTCCTGGTCCCCGTTTGTCATCCCCTGTCCCGACATGACTGCTGCCACTATCATTAAAGCCCTCCACAGCATCTTTACCCTGTTCGGTTTCCCCGCCTACGTCCACAGCGATAGGAGGTCCTCCTTCATGAACAACGAACTGCGTCAATTCCTGCTCAGCAAGGGCATTGACTCAAGCAGGACCCCGGGGAAATGGGCAGGTGGAGAGGGAGAACGGAACGGTCTGGAAGACCGTCCTACTGGCCCTACGGTTCAGGAATCCCCCAGTCTCCCGCTGGCAGGAGGTCCTCCCCGATGCACTCCACTCCATTCGGTCATTACTGTACCACGACCAACGAAACACCTCATGAACGTCTCCTTGTCTTCCCTAGGAAGTCCTCCTCCGGGACCTCGCTCCCAACATGACTGGCAGCTCCTGGACCCATTCTGCTCCGCAAACACGTGGGGGCGCACAAGTCGGACCCGCTGGTCGAGAGGGTACACCTCCTTCATGCTAACCCTCAGTATGCCAATGTGGCGTACCCCGACTGCCGGCAGGATACGGTCTCCCTCTGGGACCTGGCACCCACTGGATCCCCACCCACACCCCCCTCACCAACCCCACCCACCCTCCCACAGGCGCACCCCATGGCTGCCCCTTCCCAGGGGGATCGGTCCTTCCACTGGCCCCACCCAGGGGTGATGAAGCTGAATAAGCCATGCTCCCGGAGTCATGGATGCTCGAGCTGGCGCCTGCATCACCCCCGAAACTGCGACGATCACAGAGGACGACCAGGGCCCCCGATCGACTAATAGCTTCAATATGAAATGTACCTGTAAATAAATACCTGTAAATAATTTGTGTGACGTGTAAAAGGCAAAACACTGTACCACCGATGGGTACCGCCATAACCTCCACCACTGTATAACGCGAGACCACCACCCCCGCCGGCATCTTTTTTTTAACAGGGGGTGAATGTGGTAGTCGGTATTAGGGGTATTACGGTACCTAGGTTGGAGGTACCTGATACTGTCAGATCATTGGTGAAGCCTGCCTGCTGGTTCCGCCCAGTAAGGCGGAGTATAAGAGTCTGTGTTTCCCTAGCTGCTGCATTTCTGTACCTGCGCTGCTGGGGGAAACATCTAGTTTAATAAAGCCTTCAGTTGTCCTACAATCTCGCTTCGGGAGTTATTGATCGTGCATCAGGGTGTATTTGTGGGTAGTGCTGCCACGGTTCCAGCAGGGGTTTGTGACCTGGGTCCGGCTGTTTTATATGGTGCCAGTCGCAACCTTTTGGACAAATCGGGTGAGTTTGCGCTGCTTCGGACTACACAGTGAGACAAGGCAGGGATGCCCACTCTCCCTCTTCCTTTTCACCTTGGCAATACAGCCACTGGCAATGGCGCTTAGAGTGTCAATGAGTTGGAGAAGGATAGTGCGGGGGGTTTGGAGCACAGGGTCTCGCTTTATGCGGATGATCTGCTGCTCTACATATTGGATCCACTGGGAGTTACTGGGGAATTATGAACATTTTAGAGGAGTTTGGCCGGTTTTCCGGATATAAGTTAAACATGGGGAAGAGTGAGGTCTTTCCGATCGAGGACAGGAGGCAAGAGAGGAAGTCGGTCGAGCTGCCGTTCAGGGTAGTGGGAGCGAGCTTTAGATATTTGGACATCCAGGTGGCGCGGGGGGAACACTACATAAATTGAACTCAGCGCGGTTGGTGGAACAGATGAGGGGGGGATTTTAAGAGGTGGGATGTGCTCTGGTGGGGCGGGTGCAGGCAGTGAAATTGACAGTACTCCCAAGTCTCTTATTTGTTTTCCAGAACCTCCCAATCTTCATTCTAAAATCTTATTTCAGGAAAATTAATGCTCTGATTTTGGGGTTTGTGTGGGCAGGGAAATCCCCAAGGGTAAAGAAGGTGCTGTTGGAACGAGAGCGCGGGGAAAGGGGGTGGGGGTGTGTTGGCCTTGCCAAATATAATAAATTATTATTGGGCAGCGAATATAGCTCTAGTTCAGAAGTGGGTGGTGGGGGAGGGGTCGATGGAGGAGCAGACGGAGGTGGCCTCTTGCAGGGTACAAGTTTTGAGGTATTGTTGATGGCACCTCTGCCGTTCTCGCCAGCCAAGTACTCCACGAGCCTGATGGTGGTGGCTGCCCTGCAGATGTGGGGACAGTGGTGGCAGCATTTGAGGCTGGAAGGTGCCTCGGTCTAGGCACCAATTTGCGGGAATCGTAGATTTGCACCGGGAGAGTTGGACGCGGGGTTCCAGGCGTGGCGGCGGGCAGGGATCGAGCGGTTTGGGGACCTGTTTGTGGGGGGGCAGCTTTGTGAGTTTGGAGGAATTGGAGGAGGAGAATGAGCTGCCCAGTGGGAATGGGATGTATAGCGTCATGATATGCAGACATGCAGACAATGATATATAGACAGGCAGCTAATGAACACAGAGAACAGGACATGACCAATCAGCAGGCAGGACACTCAGGGGTGGTATCTCACTATAAAAGGCACGAGGCACTCACACTCCACCTCTTTCCACTGATGAACATCTACAGAGTGAGTCAGGGTGTATTTACAGTATCACACCTCCACCACGCGGCTAAGAGCTAGTCTGGTCCAGTCGGGCAGAGTAACCACACTTAGGTTAGCAGAGAGTCAAACTCATAGAGAACTGTGCTAACTGTGCTACTGGTTCAATAAATCAGATTGAACTAACTTCAAGGTCTGGAGTATCTTTTGGTCAAAGCTGCATCCAATTGCAGCCTGTGTTATCCCAGAGTACATAACACATCATATAGTTGTGGGATTATGTGAGGAAGCCCTTTCCTGACCTGCCGCCCCAGGACTACAGGACAAGGTGGTATCAAAAGCAGGAGTGGGTGAGGGTAAGTTATCTGAGATTTACAAGGAGCTAGTGGACCGGGAGGGAGCTAGGAGAAGTTAAATGGAAGTGGGAGGAGGAGTTTGGGGGGGGGGGGGGGTTGGAGGCTGGGTTGTTGGAGGAGGCTTTGAGGAGGGTGAATGCATCTTCGTCGTGTGCTAGGCTTAGCCTTATTCAATTCAAGGTAGGTCATTGAGCGCATATGATGGTGGCCAGAATGAGCAGGTTCATTGAGGGGTTGGAAGGTAGGTGAGGGCGGTGCATGGGGAGGCCCGGGAACCATGTTCACATGTTTTGGGTATGTCTGAAGCTGAACGAGTTCTGGCAGGGACATTATGTTTGCGGTGCTGAAGGTGAAGGTGGCCCCAAGTCCAGAAGTGGCAATTTTCAGAGTGTTGGAAGACCCAGGAGTCCAGGGGGCAAGAGGGGTCTACGTTTTGGCCTTTGCCTCCCTGGTAGCCCGGAGACGGATTTTGTTGGAGTGGAGGGACTCAGATGTGCTGAAACCGGGGGTGTGCATGAGAGACCTGGTGGCATTTCTAAGCTGGAACATATTAAGTTTGCCTTAAGAGGGTCAGTGGATGGGTTTATCCGGAGATGGAAGCCGTTTATCGACTTTTTCAAGGAAAAGTAAAGTGATCGGGGGAGGATCAAAGGGGTAAAATGGGGAAGGCAGGATGGGGGAATGGCAAGGAGACTGGTGCGGTTGAGCCGTTATTTATTTATTGTGAGGTTTTCTGTTTGTTTTTGCTCTGACTTTGGTTGTTTTTAATGTATATATAAATGCCTTAATAAAACCTTTTTTTTAAAAAAAGAATCAGAAACCCTGCAGTGCAGAAGGAGGCCATTTGGCTCATTGAGCCTGCACAGACCCTCTGAAAGAGTACTTCACCCAAGCTCACATCCACCCTATCCCATTAAACCCTTAATCAAACCTACACATCTTTTTGGACACTAAGGGGCAATTTAGCATGGCCAATCCACCTATCCTGCACATCTTTGGACTGTGGGAGGAAACTGGAGCACCTGAAGGAATACCATGCAGGCACTGGGAAAAAATGCAAACTCTACACAGACAGTGGCCCAAGGCTGGAATTGAACCCGGGTCCCTGGTGCTGCGAGGCAGCAGTGATAACCACTGTGCCACCCAATGCCAGAGGCCTGCTCAGTCTCCAGGACCTGCGCATGTGACTGTGATTTTCTACCAGCAGATTGTGGCTCCCTTTATTCCAAAGCACAATTTCCCACCGAGGTGCTAGTATCTGCGTTGGTGCTGGTTGCAGAGAAAATGTAATGCTGCATCCTCTGAAGCTGCCTTCTCCTCCTCAGTGTGAGGAGGCTTACGACAGCAGTGGTCAACGATGTACCTGTGCAGGAGACAAAAACAGGGTCGTTTTAGATCATCTCCAATATTCAAGGTGATTGCACAGAGTTATACTCCCACATTGCCACCACTACATGCATTGTGAGATGTTACTCTTTGTCTGCATTTCAAACATCCAACATATCAGCACACATTACACTCTGATGCATGAGAGCACTAAAATTCAGATACCATCATTGTCTAATTGATAACAATATACCAGACAACATGCATTTTCCCCTTAGCTTTCTTAAAGCATATCTCTCTAAATTGTAAATGATGCCCCTTGTAGTCTGATCACTCCAGAGACCTTCCTCATCTCACCTTCGCCAGTGGACTGACTCTTCTCACTGGTAGTGCGTGCTCCAAAACCTCCTCCTCAATGGGTGAGAGGATTAACAGCATTGGCACACTCTTACCAATTTGTATCTTTCCCTGGCATTATGGGCCCTCTTCCCCTGTAAATACAATGCAGCATTGCAATGATTTTGAAACTCCTGTACAATCAGTCCTTCGAAGAACGCCACGGGCTGCACAATCTGCACAATGATCAGCACCTAATAACCAATGTGCCTTTTGCACTTCCCCCACCCCGAAAAACACCCCTTCATAGGCCTCAAGCCTGTGTATAGTGGTATTTGTGCATCTCGTCACCTCACCCATTTGGCAGTGCACAAGACAATACCCAAATGGAGCCTTCCCATTTCCTTCTGTGAATGTTGCACCTCCATATGGAGTCTCACTCCTCTTGGAAGATCAGGGCTGTCATGATCGTTGTGAGGTTGACTTCAGGGTGGAAAGCGTAGTGTTCACAAAGACAATTGAAGCAACGTTCATCAACAAAACTAAATTTATTTACATTACTTAAATTAACATTCAACACTTATTCCTATAGTAAACAAATAGATTATATTAAACTACACTCACTAACACTATCTCTATACTCCAACTGTAACTATATTCTATCATCTCCAGCTCTACTATGCACTCACTCCAGTCTCCTCTCCTCTACTCCTCTACCAGAAGCCTAAGAGTCAGTGCCTTTCATAGTATTATCCCTAGCTCCATCTAGTGGCTAGCTGTAACTAATTTCGCATGCTGCACATTTCTATAATGCCACAATGGGCACTTAATCTTGGTTCTTTCGAGAATCCCAAGGTTCTGAATTCTGCTGCAACCTCCATCCAAGGTGCTCTGGTTACGCTAGGAGATCTTCTCATACCGTTAGCTCGCTTGAGAACATCCCACCTGTTATTTACAGCCTTAAGGAGGACTTACGGGGAATTGTCATTTATACTTGAGGCCATCTGAGCCTTTCTTCCCTGCCTATCATCTGGCTTCCTTCTCTTGACACCTGCGGAGTGATGTAGAGAGTGAACAGCCTGATGCTCCATTTCTCTCTATATTAGGGTTATCCTTGAAATGCATTCCATGCCTTTGTCTTCCCTGCCAAAGTTCCTAAAATCTTCCCAACAGCAAAAGCAGACAAGAATAAATAGAAATTGGCACTTGACTGCAGAAATGTTGCAAAATAATGATATGCAGCGCCAAAACTTTCTTCCCTCTCGAAAACAATTATCCCTGCTGCACTGGACATAGCCAATGCCAGGGTTCCCTTTAAATGAGTGGCCATAACCTCCCTCCTGGCAGCTCAATGCCCCAACACCCTGCCTTCAATGGCCCATTGGGCGAATAGCTTCCCCCTTGCACTAACCCTGTTGGTCAGTGAACATGACTGATTTCAATCTTGTGGACCACTGAGATGAAAGAGGGCATTTTATGTGGTCCACTCACTAGCCTAGGTTACCCATCAATGGTTTAATACAAAGACAATTAGTTGTAAGAAAGATTTTAAATTGAGCTTCAGTCACTAAGGAATAAAACATATTCATGGTTCAGTTCCATTCAACAGTAAAATATCCTTTTAAAAATATATGATTGTCTTTTCTTTATACCAAATCATTGACTTAAAATATCATCCTATTCCTGCAATTCACTCCTCCAGCGTTGGACATTCCTCATCAATTTACCCCCCAAAGGGGATTTTTAGATGGTTGGTCAACTGGCTGGTGGGAGTGAATTTGGAAGCTATTTGGTTTCATTCTTCTGGTTAGCTGGTTTAACTCAGTGAGCTAGACAGCTGGTTTGTAATGCAGAATAAGGCCAGTAGCGCGGGTTCAATTCCCATACCAGCTTACCTGAACAGGTGCCGGAATATGGCGACGAGGGGCTTTTCATGGTAACTTCATACTTGTGACAATAAAAGATTTTTAAAAAAGAAAAGTTGGTTTGAAGACACGCGGTGAGAATGAAGATTGCATGGCTGAACATTTTATTATGTTGCTACATCAGCCAAAAGTAACACTGGTCATGACGTTATTTTAAAAATACCAATCAAGTCATTTCTGTTTGATCAGTTTTCCCGCCTATCTCCTTGAGCCACACACCATTCATTATCAGGAGGATGAGTAGGCACGCTCTCTCAGTTCTAAGCTGATAGTCTCCCAAATTCAGCAAACCAGCCTGGGTGCTGTCCCCTGTCATTCCCCCCCCTTCCCCCCCCCCCCCCCCCCCATCTCGTATGGGGAAGCATCTGGTCTCGACTTTTCACAATTCCACATTGTCTGATAGCTGGAACTCAATTTGTGAGAGCTGACAAGCAGGAAGAAACTTCCTTACCTTTCCACAGAGAGGTTTTTAATTCTCATCATGTTATGCCACCACAGAAAAAGCACTTTCATATTCTATGTATTTGAAGAGCACAAGTGGCAGTGACTGTTGCTCATCAGACTGCTGAGCTGACTGCACAGGGCAAATTTGAATGCATAAATACATAAAAATGAAATGATCATTAATTTTGCATTTATGACATTGGCAGAGGACACACCAAATATAATGTTACTTCATAACTGTTACAAAATTGGACAATATTTTTCCGGTTACTGATCTTATGCAAATTGGAGCTCTTTAAGAGATCCTAGTTCCTTTTGCTGGAATTAATTTGCATGTTTTTTTTTCAAAGACAGCACACGCAAATGATAATTGATCTTTGAAATCAATAAACTCCATTTTCAGTGGTAGGGATCTGAGGACTCAGGTGCTTTGATGGTTTAAAAGTTAGAAGGTGTCACCATTGTGACCTCTGCTCATTAAGGAAGACAGGTGCCACAATAACATCCCATTACTAATGCTGGAAATCCAAACATGCAATGGAAACCATCCTGAAAAATATTCATTGTAAAATATATCAGTACTTAGGATCTCAGGAACACATGTGAAGGAGATTTTTTTTTAAACTTAAATGTGGGAGATTTGGAATAAAAGTATTCATACACAATGGAAGATTTTGAGAGTTTTTTTGGTATTCCAAGTACTTCACAATTCAAGTGTTAAAGTGTTATTCTGGTACATTGGCAGATTTCACTGTGCACTCTGGCTATCCGAGATCTCTGTCACTCTCATCAAATTAAAGGGCAGGTGATGGGGAATTGGACCTCCTTACTCCAAATATTTAGCCATGAATCAAAAGGGGACAATATGATGGAATTTCAGAGTTTCTCAAGGGCGTGTGAAATGCACGCAACACCATTTTGACTTGGGCAATACTCAGGTATACCGAGCAACAGCTTTGACAGGCATTACTAACCTTAAATGTGCTAATAAGGTCTGCTTTGTCTTCACTGAGTTGAGAATATGCCAGCCATATCACCAAGGGACCTAACCTAAATAAGTAAATAAAAATGCATAAAAAGCTGGTTTCAAACATCAATGATAGGAGTCCAATGAGTAAAGTAAATAGCCTACATCTTCGAAAAAAGACTAAGGGATGGATTAAGTGGCATCTTCAGAAAGCCAATTGGGTGCTTCCTCATGGAGAACTAACTTCCAGAGAACAGGAATTCTAAGTTTAGGAGATTGCAGATTCTGTTGATGGTTCCCTGAGCAGACTGAGCAGTCATTTGGCAGAATGCCTCATCACCAGAACTTTCAAACAAACACCAAGACATAGCTGGCTGGTAGTGGGAAAGGTCCTCACAGCCAGATCCTTCCTCCATGCCCGGAGTGTCACCCTGTCCGCAAATTGCCCTCTAGGTGGCTGTGGTGAAAAAGAGACCGTCGTCCATCTCCTTGTGGAATATGCCTTTGTAAAGAAGGCCTGCGAGAGATGAGGTGGTTTTTGTTGAGGTTCATCCTGAGCAATTCCGTGCACTTCACAATTCAGTGCACTGGACTGGAGCACGGCCGGATGGGCGCCGCCTCTCTCTATAAACGCACACAATGTTCATGGGGAATCTGGTGCTAAAATATTTATAGACAACCTGATTCTGGCTCAGGGTTTCGTACGTAGCAGAGCAGGTATCGTGCTGTGATCTATTGAAAGTCATCCCTCGAGCCAAACCTTTTATGGGCAGCACGGTAGCATAGTGGTTAGCACAAATGCTTCACAGCTCCAGGGTCCCAGGTTCGATTCCCAGCTTGGGTCACTGTCTGTGCGGAGTCTGCACGTTCTCCCTGTGTCTGTGTGGGTTTCCTCCGGGTGCTCCGGTTTCCTCCCACAGTCCAAAGACGTGCAGGTTAGGTGGATTGGCCATGCTAAATTGCCCTTAGTGTCCAAAATTGCCCTTAGTGTTGGGTGGGGTTACTGGGTTATGGGGATAGGGTGGAGATGTGGGCCTGAGTAGGGTGCTCTTTCCAAGAGCCAGTGCAGACTCGATTGGCCGAATGGCCTCCTTCTGTACTGTAAATTCTATGAGTTGGACGTACAGCCATGTCCAAATTTAGGCGGAAGAGTAGAGCGACACCAAAAGGCCCAATGCAGGGGCCACGACAACAGTCGCCGAGAAAGGCAGTTCAACACGGGTGAAAAGGTATGGTTCAGAAATTATGCCAATGGCCCCACATGGGTAGCAGGAACAATCCAGGCCAGGACAGGACCTGTGTCATATGAGATACGTGTGAGAAAACACTTAGATGCGGGGCTCAGATTTGTTTCCTCCCCCCGGAGCTGACTCTGACCTGCATACCAAGGACCATGGGGAGTCCTCCCCAACAAACTATTCCCGCCCCTCTGACACCACTGTGAGGATATCGGACTCGGACATGGACACAATGGATGATGCTGCAGCTGCCCCCCTGCCGCCGGAGGAAAGGGGCGAACCGCCCCTCAGGTGCTTACATCGGAAAAGACGGGCGCCGAGCCGTTATACCACCCCACTACGTCAGAGGCCGAAGTGGTGGATCCGGACCCGGCGCAGGGAACCCGTGAGTCACGAGGACCATCGGGGCTCCACAAACTTTGGGGGGGAGGGGTGTAATGACTTAGGCCAGGCCTTTGAGATTGGCCAATTAGAATATGAGTTCCCTGAGGAATTCTATAACAGGGAGTGTCAGATCCTCTGCATTCCCAGCGTAGCCAGCCAGCTGAATGCACCTAGTTGTTCAACTGGTGGTTTTGTAAATAAAAGGAATTTTGGGGAAGGAACGTCTGCCTCCATGAACTTATTACACTCTACAATTTCTGACTTGCTTCTCTGAACTATCTGGGATATATTTCATCTGAATCTGGAGGGTTGATCCACTTTCAAAGATTTGAAGCCACTTAATATTGCCCAAAACTTCAGTCAGCATCAATGCTGGGTGCATTGATCTCTGTGACCCCATCCTTTTATGATTTTTTCGGCCATATCTTCTGATCCCAGCTGAAGCATCGAAAGATCTTCCCAGAGAAGATCTTTGGGCGCAAGAGAGATGGGAGAAGAGAGGACATGAACAGTAGCTGCTACATTCAGTTATTAAAGGTTCAAATCTTTCAGTAAGTGAGTGAGTCAGTAAATGAGAGTGAGTGAATGGGTAGGTGGGTGGGTGAGCAGGTAGTCAGTTCAGGTGGTAGTCAGATTAGGGTTGGTCAGGTGGCCGGGGAGGTAGTCGGGTCTGGTTGGAGGAGTGTAGTCAGGGGATTGGGGGCATAGTTGGGTGTTCAGGGTGTGGTTGCAGGGATGATTGTGGTGTGAGCGGGGTGTAGGTCAGGTAATCATCGCGGTCGTCGATCAGTCAATGGATGGTCAGGGGTAGTCAGGTGGTGAAGCTGTTGTTGGGTCAGGTCAGGGTTTTTTGGGGAATGGGGTGTGACGCATGAGATGATCAGGGATTTGGGTGGTCGGGGGGTGGTTGAGTCTGGTTGTGAAGTTATCAGGGGAGTAGTTGAGTGGTCACAGATTTAGTCGGATGAGTGGTCAAATTGGGTGGGGGAGTTTATTCAGGTGATGGGTGGAGGATGTTTCTCAAGGGAGTTGAGAGAACATCAGAAAGAGACAAAAACATAATTCAAGCGACGGTTGGTCAAGTGGCCCTAGACAAAGCGGAGAGGCAACAGGGACGTCTGGGAAGTACTATAAAGAGCTGAAAAAAGCCGTCACAGACCAGGGCGACCGGATCGTCACCCTAGAGAAAGAGGTGGCAAGGCTGGTTGTGACACAGGGGGGCCTGAGGGGGAAAATCGACTGAGCACCAGTTGCTTCACCCAAAACCCAGAGCCGGGGACAGCCGAGGGTGATAATCGCCAAAATGCACCAGTCCAAGACCAGGAACGAATCCTGCACTGGGCAGGTCTGACAGCATCTGTGGAGAGAAAAGGGAGCTACCATTTAAAGTCTGGATGACTCTTTGTCAAATTTAAAACAGAGTTGAGGAAAAACTATTTCTCTCAAGGGGTTGTGAATCTGGAATTCGCTATCCCAGAGTGTGTGAGACATTGAATAAATTTAAAGAAGAGTTAGACCGATATTTTTTTTAAAAATAATTGGTAATGGGTTGAAGGGGTATGGACAATGGCAGGACAATGGTGTTAAGGTCAAATGGGGCACCAGACTCGATGGGCCAAATGGCCTAATTCTGCTCCCATATCTTATGAACTTAAGCCCTAGAATGTGTAAGAAGGAACTTAAAAATGAAATTCGGAGAGCAAAAAGGGGACATGAAAGGATACTGGAGGTAAAATAAAGGAAAACCCTAAGTTGTTTTATCAAGTACATTAAAGGTAAAATGATATCTAGGAAAAGAACAGGGCCCATTAAGGACCTCAGAGGTAATTTATGCCTGGAGCCAGAGGATGTAAGTCGAATTCTAAATTACTATTTTGTGTCCGTGTTCACTCGTGAAAGGGACTGTGGGGGATAGAAATCAGAGAGAGGGACGGTAATAAAATTAAAGCGATTAACATAGGCAGAGAGGAGGGTCTGAGTGAAACAAAAGCAGAAAATACTGGACAATCTCAGCAGGCCTGACAGCATCTGTGGAGAGAAAAGGGAGTTAATGTTTCGAGTCTGGATAATTTTGTCAAAACTGTCCTGAGTGATCCGACAGACTAGAACGAGAGATCTTGGATATATGTTTAGAGGTGGTAGATTTAGAATTGATAAGGAGGAACTACTTCTCGCAGAGGGTGGGGTATTTGTGGCCCTCACTGCCCCATAGTACAGTGGAATCGGAGTCATTAAATGGTTTCAAGAAGGGGATAGATATATTTCTGATTTAAATATTTGGTTAAAGGGATATGGGCAACAGGTGGGGAGGTGGATTTGAGACCACGAAGAGATCAGCCATGATCTGATTGAATGGCAGAGCAGGCTCGAAGGGCTGAATTGCTGACTTCGGCTCCAAATTCCTTTGTTCCTATGTTAAAGGCAGACAAGTCTCCAGGGCTAGATGGACTGTATCCCAGGCTGCTGAGTGAGGCAATGGAGGAAATAGCAGGGGTGCTGTCAATAATTTTCAATTATTCTCTGGCCATAGGAGAGGTATCAGAGGACTGGAGGGGAGCCAATATGGTACCATTATTCAAGAAGGGAGGAAAGGATAAATCCAGAAACTTCAGACCAGTCAGTCTAACCTCAGTGGTGGGGCAACTATTGGAAGTAATTCTGAGAGTTAGAATTAATCTGCATTTGCAGAGGCAGGTATTGATATGGTGGATTCAAAATTGGCTTAGTTGGAGGAGACAGAGAGTGAAGACAGACGGCTGCTTTAGTGACTGGAAGCCAGTGTCCAGGATCATACCACAGGGATCTGTGCTGGGTCCCCTATTGTTTGTCATTTATATAAATGACATAGATGACTATGTGGGGTGTAGGATCAGTAAGTTTGCGAACGACACAAAGATTGGCCGGGTGGTTAACAGTGAGATTGAGTGTCTTGGATTACAGGAAGATATAGACGGCTTTGGGCCAATAGGCAGAAAAGTGGTTGATGGAATTTAACCCTGAAAAGTGTGAGGTGTTACACTTTGGAAGGAGTAATGTGACAAGGATGTATTCAATGAATGACATGACACTGGGAAGTTCTGAGAAACAAAAGCACCTTGATATGTTTGTCCATAGATCTCCGAAGGCAGAGAGCAGGTTAATAGGGTGGTTAAAAAAGCATAAGAGACAAGTCTTTATCAATTGAGGCAGAGACTACAAAAGCAGGGAGGTCATGTTGGAGTTGTATAGAACTTTAGTGAGGCCACATCTGGAGTATTGTGTGCAATTCTGGTCACCACATTATAGGAAGGATGTGATTTCACTGGAAAGTGTGCAGAGGTGATTCACCAGGATGGTGCCTGGAATGGAACATTTAAGTTATGAAGAGAGGTTGGATAAGCTTGGGTTGTATTCTCTGAAGTAGAGAAGGCTGAGGTGTGACCTGATCGAGGTGCACAAGATTCTGAGGGACGAGGATAGGGAGCAGCTGTCCTCTTAGTTGAAGGGTCAGTCAAAAGGGAACACAAGTTCAAGGTCAGGGGAAGAAGATTCAAGGGGGATTTGAGGAAAAGCTTTTTTACACAAAGGGTGGTGACGGTCTGGAATGCACTGCCTGGGAGGATGGTACAAGCGGGTTGCCTCATAGCACCTGGATGAGCACTTGGCACATCATAACATTCAAGGCTATCGGCCAAGTGCTGGCAAATGGGATTAGGTAGGTAGGTCAGGTGCAGACTCAATGGGCTGAAGGGCTTCTTCTGTGCTGTACTATTCTGTGACTCCGTAATTAATCAAAAATAGTCAGCATAGTTTTGTCAAAGGGAGATCCTGCCTGACCAACTTGAGTGAATTTTTCGAAGAGGTGACCAGGGGTGGGATTCTCCGATCCTCCGCCGGGTCGGAGAATCGCCCGGGGCCAGCATCAATCCCGTCCCCGCCGTGTTCCGAATTCTCCGCCCACCCACCCCCCCCCGAGATTCGGCGGGTCAGGAATCGCGCCGTGCCGGTCGTCAGGCCCCCCGCAGCGGTCGTCGGGCCCCCCGCGGCGATTCTCCGGCCCGCGATGGACCGAAGTCCCGCTGCTCACAAGCCTCTCCCGCTGGCGTGGATTAAGCCACCTCTGTTACCGGCGGAATTGGCGGCGCGGGCGATGCGGTCCTGGGGGGGGGGGAGGGGGGGCGATGTGACCCCGGGGGGTGCCCCCACGGTGGCCTGGCCGGTGATTGGCGGGCATGCCTGTGCCATGGGAGCACTCTTTTTCTTCCGCCTTCACCATGGTCTTTACCATGGCGGAGGCGGAAGAGACCCCCTCCCCTGTGCATGCGCCGGTATAACGTCAGCAGCCGCTGATGCTCCGGTGCATGTGTGGACATACGCTGGCCGCCGAAGTCCTTTCGGCCCTGGCTGGCGTGGCGCCAAAGGCCGTTCACGCCAGCCGGCGGAGTGAGGGCTTGGCCCCTAAAGGTGTGGAGACTTCCACACCTTTAGGGTGGCCTGACGCCGGTGTGGTTCACGCCACTCCGACACGCCGGGACCCCCCGCCCTGGTGGGTAGGGGAGAATCCCGGCCCAGGTGTGTAGATGAGGGAAATGCATATGATGTTGTCTACTTGGACTTCAGTAAGGCTTTTGATAAGGTCCCACATGGGAGACTGATAGCGAACGTAAGAGCCCATGTGATCTAGGGAAATTTGACAAATTGGATCCAGAATTGGCTGAGTGGCAGGAAGCAGAGGGTGATAGTCGAGGGGTGTTTTGCTGACTGGAAGCCTTTGTCCAGTGAGGTACCGCAGGGATCAATATTGGGGCCTTGCTATTTGTGCTTCATATGAATGATTAACATATGAATGTAGGAGGGTTGATCAGTAAGTTTGGGGATGATACAGAAATTGGTGGGGTGATAAATAATGAGGATAGCCTTTGATTACAGGAGGGGCGAGGTGGGCTGGTCAGATGGCAAATGGAATTCAATCCGGATAATTGTGAGATATACTTCGGCAAGATAACCAAGCCAACCCTGGGAAGCACCCAGATCAGATGGATCTTGGTGTGCATATACATTGGTCCCTTAAGGTAGCAGAGCAGGTGGATACAGTGGTTAAGGAGCCATACGGTATACTTGCCTTTATTAGCTGGGGCATAGAGTTTAAGAACAGGCAGGCTATGCAGGAACTGTATAAAACATTGGTTAGGCCACAGCTAGAGTATTGTGTGCAGTTCTGAAATCCGCTTTACAGGAGGGATGTGATAGCACTGGAAATGGCACAGAGAAGATTTACCAGGATGTTAACTGGGCTAGAGAGTGTTAGTTATAAAGAGAGATTGCATGGACTTGGAATGTTTTTCTTGGAGCAGGGGAGACTGAGGGAGGACATGATTGGGATGTATAAAATAATGAGGAGCATAGATAGATGGGAACAAACCTTTCCCCTTGGTGGAGTGGTCAATGGCCAGGGAGTATAGATTTCAAGGTAAGGGGCAGAAGGTTTAGAAGGGATGTGAGGTAAAACATTTTTACCCAGGGGGTGGTGGGAGTTTGGAATTTGCAGCCTGAAAAGGTGGTGGAGACAGAGACCCTCATAACATTTTTAGGGATATTTAGATGTGCACTTGCGATCCCAGGGCATGCAAGGCAATGGGTCAAGTGCTGGGAAATGGGATTAGAATGGTTGGGTGATTGTTTTTGACCGGCGTAGACGTGATGGGCCAAAGGGCCTTTTCTGTGCTGTATGATTCTCTGATTCCATAGGCCCGGATATTGCCATATCTATCATCGGCCCAGTCTTGCAAACCATGTTCTTCAGAACTCAGCCAACAGTGATGCTACCAAGCCATCCTCAGTGATGAACAATGAAGCCCCCCCCAATCCGAGGTACATTATGTGCCCTTGATACTTTCAGTACATCTTCCCAAGTTTTGTTGAAGATGCAGGAATATTGCTTGATAGGTTCAGGGGGGGGGGGGGGGGGTAGTGAGCAATAGTCAATAGGATGTATTCTTGCTTCTGTTAGCCCTGATAACATGAGAATTTGTGGGATCTACACTCAATGTTTTTTTTTAATATAAATTTAGAGTATCCAATTCTTTTTTTCCCCAATAAAGGGCAATTCAGTGTGGCAAATTCACCTACCCTGCACATCTTTGGGTTGTGGGAGTGAGACCCATGCAGACATAGGGAGAATGTGCAAGCTCCATACAGACAGTGGACCGGGGCTGGGATTGAACCTGGGTCCTCAGAACCGTGAGGCAGCAGTGCTAACCACTGTGCCACCGTGCCATCCCCGGAACTACACTCCATGTTGAAGATTCCTAGGGCCACATCCCCTACTGTATAGCTATTGTACCACATCACCTTTGGTTGTGCTGCCCTGCCAGTAAGCCAGGATATAACAATGGATGGTGACGAATGTTGGCTGAAAGGTGCGATTTGGTGATTAGCGCTAAATCCGGCCATTGGTTAACCAGACTGTGGGACAGGGCACACATGCTCTTTCTCTTTCCACAGGCGACACTCAGAGAGAAGGACAGGGGCAGATCAAAAGCATCACACCCACCGCATGGCTTGGAGCAGACTGGTTAGTTAGGCTGAGTTACTGTAGCAAGATTTGCAGTAGAGTCAAACTCAAGTAGGAGAATTGTTAACTGCTCAATAAATGTGTTAAACCTATCTCCAAGTCTGAACCTTCCTTTGTCAGAGCATACATCAAGGAAGCAGCTTATACTACATGAAGAAACATAACACAACAGTAGATACCTGTATGTGAACACAAGATACATCTTTGTAGCTCTATCAACCTGGGCATCGCTTTGTTGATTTTTCTCTTTTCCAAACAGAGTGGATTTTTATTGAGAGGCCCATTGGTGGAGATACTGGGACAAGAAAATTAGAACAATGGGCTTATAAGGTCATTAGATCCAAAGTGCCAGAATAAGGAAAGCTGTAAAGAAAAACATTAATGTGACCCCTAAATGATCCATATATTTAGCCATTGTTATTAGTAATTGTCATCCTTAATTCCAAAATAGCAGGAAATGATGGAACTCTTATTCACTTGTAAATATTTAAATTCTTCAATTCAGGTAAGTTGTTCTTTAATATTTCTGGAGCTACAAAACTGTGCATGTTGTCAAGTGGTTAGGTATGCAACATGACTGATCTCTGCTGATGTTCTCATCAATTTGCCTGATTTACACATGTAAAATGGATGAATCTGTTCCAAAAATCCTTGTCTGTACTGTCAAGAGGTTCCAGCCTTTGAATAAGACATTAAATAGAATTAAAGATATAGGGCTCAATCTACAAACCTCGTTGAGCTGGATGCGAAAACAAGTGGGCAGGTTAGATAGCAGGAGAGGCCGAAATTCAGGAACCACGCCAGACACCGATCGGATTCTGATCCAACAGGTCTGCACCCATTGGCGAGATCAGGATCCTGGCGTGGCGAGAAATCAGTAATCACCAATTAAGACCAATCGCCATGCCATTAACGGGAAAGACCTCCTATCGAATGGTCTCGGTCAAGGGGGTTGGCCACCATCGTTGGGAGGGGTCGCCCCTGGGCTGGGGGCAGGCAAGGGAGTGCATCGCCTGTAGGTCCACCATGCCACCCCCCGGATCGTTTATATCCATAACGGGGCAGTTCCAACTGCTGCCTATCCGCCCCATCGAACACCCTCGTGACAGAGCCCCATCCGTGAAGGTCACTTTAACTTCCACTGACCGTGGCGGCTGCCGGCCGCACAGCTGAAGGCTATTGCTAAGGGGGAATTGGCAATTCCAGCATTGTGAGCACTTCCCAGCTCCCAAGTGGCTGTGTGTCTACTGACTGCTCTTGCCTAAGGATTGCAAACTGTTTGCAAGCTGCTGTTTACTACAGCCTAGAAACCAGACAGGGGAAAAAGGAGAGATTTGCTGTTTGCCTGTTTTTGAACAAGAAGGGGAAAGGGAAGGAGAAGAAGATATCCTTCTATCTCCTTGCTCTCAATTCCATTGTTAAAGACTTCTTCTAGAATCTGCAGGAGGGAGAGGAGGGAGGGGGGAGGGGGGGGGGGGGGGGGGGGGGGGAATAGGACATTCTGCAGGTAAGGCCCTGCCCTGGGCCTCAGCCTGATGCCAGATTTAGAAACTGCCTGCCTCCTTGCTTGGAGGATTTCTGCTGCTGTCACTTGGACGCTGCGAGTCTGCTTGCTGCCACCTCTTTACATGTGTTGCCAGAAGTGAGGAAGGAAGGGAAAGGGTGGCGGTTATTTCACCTGAGTGACTTGCTGAAGGTATGCAGTCTGCTTTGCAGCTTGCTGGTGCGTGTATCTGTACTGCTGCCTATTCACTGTTTCATGTCTGGAAGCTGTATGTTGCTGTTACTGCCTCTTTCTCTGTGGCCTGGGACAAGGAGAGGGAGAAAGTCAGGTGCTTTGGAAGGAAGGGTGGTGGCCCAATTCAACTGTGCATCTTGCTGGAGGTTTGAAGGACTGATCTGCCATTTGCTGGCGCTTTTATTTGAGCTGCTGACTGTTCAATGTTTTATGTCTGGACGCCGTGTGTTGGCGCTGCCTCTTCTGCTTCTGTGGCCTGGACCAAGGACTGGGTGGAGCAGGTGACCAGATGCCAGGACTTCAGGAGGGTGAGGGTGGCGGCTCACCTCGACTGGACTTGGAGGTAGTGAAGACACACCTATGAAGGATCTGGGCGGCTTTATTGTGATGAAAACTGTTTTCTGTTTTAAGTTTGGAGGCCGTGTAAATTGCTGGTTTCTTTTTGTACTATTGCATGTTGTTTAATGTTTGGAAGTCGTATGCTTGCTGCTGAATTTTTGTTTCTTGTTTAATGCCTGGGACTTGTTTGCTGAAGCCCCTTTTGCTTCTGAAGCCTGGAGCAAGGAAAGGGAGGGAGGAAGATGACTTACTGCCAGTGTTTGGAAGGGGTGGGGGTGTTCTCACTCTCCCACCCCGTACTCTGACAGCAGGAGGGGGAGGGCTGAGTTTTTGTATTGTTGGTTATTTTCTGTTTGATATCTGGAGGCCATGTGTCTGTTATCCACATTACCCTTTTTTCGGCAGTCATGAATACGGAAAGGGGTGTTCACTCACTCTTCTGCCATGCCTTGCGGCTGGGAGCTACGGGAACAGGAGGGAGGGCTAGTTGGCTCGGATGCTGGTGGCTTTGTTACATTATTGACTGTTTATTGTTTGATGTCTGGAGGCCATGTATTTGTTGGCCACAGCCCCTTTTGTCTGAGGTGGGAGTCCAAAAAAGGGGTGTTCACTTGTTCTTAAGTCATGCCTTGCAGCTGGGAGAGAGCACCAGTTGGCTCAGATGCTGCTGCCTGTTTCCTGTTTGGCAGCCGTATGTTTGTCAGCTGCAGTCTCTTTGTCTGTGTTGGGAGTTGGGAATGGGGTGCTCTACTTCTCTTCCACCATGCTCTGCATCAGATTGTTAGCTGGTCTGCTGCTGGGAGCTGTGGGAAGGAGAGGGAGCGGCAGCTTGATTTGGATGCTGGTACTTGCTTTGTACAGATGTTTGGTTCTTGTTTAATGTGTATCTGTTATTTATTTTGCGTAATTACACTGTGAAGGATTTGCATTTGTACTGATGCTTTGTTATGCATGGGTGCCTGTGTGTATAGCACTGTGCAGTTTCCTGTACTTTTATGGTTATTGTGATCATAGAATTATCATAGAATCTACAGTGCAGAAGGAGGCCATTCGGCCCATCGAGTCTGCACCGGCTCTTGGAAAGAGCACCCTACCCGAGGTCAACACCTCCACTCTATCCCCATAACCCAGTAACCCCACCCAACACTAAGGGCAATTTTGGATACTAAGGACAATTTATCATGGCCAATCCACCTAACCTGCACATCTTTGGACTGTGGGAGGAAACCGGAGCATCCGGAGGAAACCCACGTACACAAAAGGGAGGATGTGCAGACTCCGCACAGACAGTGACCCAAGCCGGAATCGAACCTGGGACCCTGGAGCTGTGAAGCAATTCTGCTATCCACAATGCTACCGTGCTGCCCAAATGTGATATGTGAACTGTTATTAAATTAAAATATACCTGTGTCTGCAAGTTGTGTGTGCTCTGTGCTCCTTGCTTTTGGCTGCAGAACTGCTTGCAGAACAAGTATTTTGTTTGCTGCTGCCTTTTCTGCTTCTGAAGCCGGGAATGAGGCAAAAGAAAGCTGTAGACAAGCCTGTTACTGGTCTGAAGGAGGGTAAGAGGTGCTTTCTCACTCCTCTGTTATGCTTTGAGTTGGTGTGACTTTCAGGACATGCCTGTTTCTGCTTTAGGAGCTTGCTGCTGGAATCTGCCAGAGGGGGAGAGAGGAAGCCTGCCTGTTACTGCAATAACTGGGGCTGTGTATCTGCTTGCAGCTGCCCTGCTGCTTCTTTGACCAGGAATGAGGCATGGGGAAGATTATGGCTGGCCTCCTACTCGGCTAAAGATGGAGGAGAGTTTACTCTTGCAGTTTGTTGATAACTTCACTGGTATAGTTTGCTTATTGACTTTTGACTACTGATTGACTCTGAAAGTATGTGCCACTTATTACTGAGACCAGATGCCGCTACTGCAGGAGAGGAACTTGAAGGTTGTGTTGGGATGCCTTTGTTGACTACTGGTGAGTTTTTGTATGAATGGCTGCTCCTGCTTTGGGAAGCGTGCAGGTTGCTGGTGTTATTTGTTTTCCTTTTGTATTGTAGTTTTATGTTTAACTGGTGGGGAATTTTATGGCTTGATATTGTGTGATTGTTGTTTATTGTTTCTCGCCGAGCAGCTGTGTGCTTGCCAGCTGCAGCCCCTCCTGCTTCTGTGGCCCAGAGTTTGGCACGCTAACCATGCTGGTGACAGGGAGGGGTTTTTCTTTCTCTCTTCTGCTCAGCTCCGTGCCACCATTGGGGACCTTTCCACTGTTGTGCGGGTGCTGTTGGGGTGGTTGGAGTGGATGTGTGCGCTGGTTTGGGTGCTGATGGCTTTGTTTTCCTATTGCTTGTTTAATGGGTTTGTTTATGGTGTAAAATTGGTATTCTCATTGTACTGTTGCCTGTTTGGGGTTTCTGTGTTAGCTCTGTATTTTGCCTTGACATTATTCTTTGACTCCCCACTTGGGAGGGGAAGAG